>NW_007253068.1:111255-115259 GCF_000164805.1 Carlito syrichta
GGGGGGGGGGGGGGGGGGGGGGGAATAAAACTATTTTGTATGGTCAGAATCTGTAAGACCAAGGTGCTGGATTATGATGATTAGATCCTACTTCTAACAGTCTCAAAGGTGGTATCAATGAGATATCACTAGCATCTTAATTACATCAAATATCCTACCCAAAGCAGTCTGGGTGACATAGAAAGGTTAAGTCACTACCCCTAGTAAATGGAGCATGCACTCTAGGACACCCGAAGAAAAGTTAAACTACTACAGGAATGAACAAATAGCTCCAATTTGCTATCACTCTAAAATCAACTTTTAAGTATGTCTATCCAAAAGTGATGGTTCCATAAAGGGGAACTCCAATAACATAAATCTCCAATTGTATTCAATGTAAATCAATTTTAATAAAAATATTTGAAAGTACTAATAATCTCTTTGGTAAATTACCCTTTCGATTAAATGTGAAGTTGTTAACATTACATTTAAGATGGTAAGATTATAAAAGTAAAATTACAATATTCAAGTTAGAAATGTTAAAATATTTTTAATGGAAGATCTGCCCCCAACCTTTTGTTTAAACTTTTACCTTTTCTTTTATCCCCGAAGGGACTCATTTATTCATAAAGCCAATAGCCAATTATTTTCCAATGATTTAAAAATTAAATCTGTAATCTAATAAACACAAAGCTTTTATGCTACTTTTTGATTTAGCAAATTGCAACATATTACATTCTGCATATTCAGACATTTAATCACTAACATATATAACAGTCAAATCCTTCAATTTATTACAATCTGGAGTAATTTTTCAATCCCACTACAATAATAATTTCAAAAACCCCTAAGTTCTAAAGTTGAGTAACTTTTTTTTTAGCCCCCAAATTCTTCTTTTTTGGGGGGGTGGTCTGCTTAAAGTTGTTTCTTAGAAATTAAGAAGCATGGGTTCAGTTTATATTGTTAAAATTGGTTAAATGGGAGTACATTTGTAATAGCTATTTTCCAGTACTAAAAGATCTAGATTTCTGTCAAGTTTACCACAGAAACAAAATATAACAATTACTAGGTATATTTCACATGACAATTTTGCAGATTATTTTGGTCATGAAATGCTTTCTTAATGAGGTGGTATATAAGAAACTGTCCTCATCTAAATTTGCCCCCATCTTTCATAACTGAGCTAGACAGTCAATTCAGGTTCTAGGTTACTATGGCCTAAGAGGAAAACCAGCGACTTATGTGACCCATAAATAATTGGTCAATCAAAGGCAGAAGTTTGTTTTAGCTCTTCCTCTTTATTGGAATTACACAATACTTCAAATCATCAAAAAGTTTTTGTTTCTCAGAGGTTAATTCAGAATTCAATTACTTTTATTTATGTTTGGTATACATTTCAAAATTATATTATGTCTACTTCCTATATTGTGATTTATATGGGCCACCACTACCAGCATGAATCACTGGCTAGTAGAGCAGCTCGTTTACTGGGCGCTTTTTACATTCTTCCACTAAATTCAGTTTCTATTCTCGAGGTCTGTGCTTCTCTGATCATACACAGTTCTGGTTGGATGCGAAGTGAAAAATTTTAAACAGATGGTGGAAACAGGTAGTCTGAAGGGGAAAAAATTCCCTATGTTCTTTAAAAAATAGGGATCCACGTTACAAACGAATGATAGCCATTGCACTATAAAATGTTAAAATTATTTCAGTAAACAAAAATTATCTGTAAAATTTAACAAGCAGATACTTCAGTTGAACACGATTTTAGGTTGTAACTCTTAGGACTGTCCAAAGTATTCACAGAAGCAAGACTTAACTAAATTTCTAAAGTGTATTGTAGCGCTATCTTGCTTTAATCAAGGATTTTTCCTTTCTTGGTGCAAAACAAAAATTATAAATTAATTTCCAGAGCAGTGTAAAACCAACATCCCAAATTGAAAGTATTATCTGTTAAAACTTAAAAACAGAAACAAAAATAAAACCAAAAGACAAGGTTCTGAAGTCACAAGTACTTTAATTTTTAAAGACAGGTCACTTATTTAAAAATAAACAAATGGCACCATTCTACTCTAAAGTTGATACAAATAAGATGAAGAAGTATCGTCTCGTAGATAAGGTGCGCCTCGCCAGTCTCAGCTACCAGACACACTCAGCTCACCTATGAAGTTGGAGACACTACTCTCAAAAGTTACATTCCGCCGTCACAACTATTTTAAGAGGCTGAACGACCCAGTTTGAACAGTTTTATTTCCAAAAGCAACATTACAGAGCACAGTTTCGACATTTAAAATTCTTACAGTGCCGAGAGCCGCATGACAGTACCATTTTCCACAACAAAACCGTGGCCCCCAAATCCGCGCGACGCCTGGACTTCCTTGAACTGTCAACACACTGCACCCTGCTTAAGTGGCTGTACCTGAAAACCAAGGTATGCAAGTCCTTAGGGTTAGAAGGCGGCAAGGCACGCTGGCAGGGGTCGAGGGGGGGCGGGAGGGCCTGCCAACCTGGGGTCTGAGCCCAGCTTCCACCACCAGGTGAAGCCGCGGCTGCGTGGCGTGTCCAGCGGCCGGATACTGCCCCGGACACACCGACACCCGCCCAGGGCAGATATCTCGGCGCCGACAGTCGTGCGAGGAGTCAACTGTCGCTCGCCGCTGCGTGAGAAAGGACCCTCTTCCGAAGTTTACATCTACGACAGTGACGTTTTAAACGGGTCTTTCCTCCCCCTAAGTGAGAGGCCAGACAACAGGCAGACCTAATATGCTCCACGTAAAGAAGGAATAAAGCGAGAGGCTTTAGGAGCGCCCCGTACTCAAGTCGGCACCACACTCTCAAGGATCGGAGGGAAAGTCAGGGACCGGGGTTTTCCACCCTCGGACTCCCGGGCTCCGGAGATGCAAAAGTCCCGGGAGAGGATACTGCGAGTAAGGCGTCGGGGCGCGCACGCAGCACCCTGGACACGGCCCCGCAGGAGGGGAGAACAGCAGCCTCCTGGCCCCGCCGGCCGCCCTGCGCCTCCACGTGGGGGCCGCATCGAGCCCACGGAGCCGTCCCGGCCGCGGGGAAAAAGTCAAATTCCCCGACTGAGCGCGGAACCTGCGCTCCCGGCGCCGACGGCGGAGAGAAGGCCGCGGCGGCCCCAGAGCGCCACCCAGCGGCGCGCGGAGCTGCCTGCAGGCGGGGCCACAGCGGCTCCCGGCTCGCCGCACCCCCACCGCCACCCGGCCCGTTCCCCTCTCCGGATGCACAAGGCCCAACCCAAGAACTAAGACCACAAAATGGCTGCCGGCAGCCTCGTCACGTGACCCCTTTGTGCCTTTCGGGCCCCCGAACTCCGCGGGACCCGGGTACGAGCGGCCGGGGTCGGCGGGGGGCCTCAGAGGGGGCCCCGCCGGGCCGCGGCGGCCGGGGGTCGAGGCCGCGGGAGGCGGGGTAAAGGCCCGGCCAGCCACCGAGAGTCGGCGGCGAAAAGAAGATGGCGGCCATTTTGTGTGGGTCTGCCGCTCCGCCGCCGCCGCAGGCAGCAGAGGGAGCGGGGCCTGACGGCGGGTCGGACAGGGGAGTTAACACGTACCGACTCCTCTTCCTTCTCCATTCCGGTGGGCATCTGCGGCACGGCCCGGTTTATCGAGGCGTATTCGTGCAGGTCGGGCAGATCCTCACAGCGGAAAACCGGCAGCGGCTTCGAGGCGTCTAGCGCCCGCGCCCGAAACGACAGTTTACTCATCTCAGGCGCAGCAGATACCTCTCCGCTCTGGGGAAACGGCCCCGGCCAGCGGGATCATGGAGAACCGGGGGTTCGGTCCCCACTCGCCTGCCGCTGCCGGGGACTGAGGGGCGGAGCGCAGAGCCCGCCGTCCGGGCACTAACACCAGCCGGGAGGGTGGGAGGCTGAGCCGCTCCGCTCCTCGCTCGCTCGCTCTCTTCAATACGCCATGGCCAACATGGCGGACATTAAAACTCCACTGTGCGCTCTTCAGCCAACCCCAGCCATTCCCCACACTGCATCGCGCAGCGGCGCG
>NW_007253068.1:115889-120862 GCF_000164805.1 Carlito syrichta
TGGGGGAACGCGGGCGCAGGTATCGCGGCGTTTCGGGTGTTCCAGACGGCGATGCAGACCCAAACGGGGGCAAGTGGCGCTCTGGGGTAAACTTCTGCCAGCCATTATCTGCACGTCTGATGAAACTTTGGATTGTGATGTCTTAGGGGCTCCGCGTCCCACCGTCGCCCCGTTTTCCCACCCTTTGGGCTCAGTGTAAATGGCAGCATCCGATTCTGCTCCCAGGTAGTTTATTAGTATTTTTCTAAGCCCTGCCTTTTATCCACACACATTTACTCTTTTATAGTCGCCGAAGCAAAGGGAATTATTACTGGACGCTGTAACCTCCAGGAAAAATATCTAAAGCAAGATGGACTTCAGAATTTTAAAGCCAGTTCATTTCATCTAGCTCATGGTATTGTGTGCACCAACAGAAGATGCCTCAACATAGCCGTGGGTGCACGCTGACGCTTACCGTTTGTTCTCTGAAAAACTTTGTAAAATTGAATCATATAAAGATCTGTAGTACTCCCGCTAAACCAAAAAAAGGAAGGAAGAGAGAAAAAAAAAAGGAAAAGCTGAATTTTTGGAAGAGGTTTCGAAGGATGTGACAGATTGCTGACATTTGGTTTATATTTACACAGAACATCGGTATCCAGAGATCTCTTTTCAATGGGATATTTCAAAAATCGGAAAGATTGTTGGGGTGGGTTTCATAAGTTTGGAAGCAAAATTTCGAACATTCACCAAGATTTAAAAAAAACGTTTTGTAAGACTGCTTTTCTCCCTGGGGGCTACACAGTAAAAGTAATCACTGCGCCTAAATACTGGGTTTGATAAGCGCTGTCAGTAGCCTAGGGCTCAGAGGCAAACTGCTATCTTCCAGGTTGGTTGAGCCACACTCCACTGAGTGAAGAGTTGACAACGACAGCCTAGATTGCAGTTCTCCAAAATTTTTCTAAAACTCGAATAATTGACAATTCACCTCTGTAAGGCAGAGACACTTTCCCTTACATTTCCTATGCCGAGCCCATGCATTTATTCATTCAATGAGCAACCGTGTATTGAGCCATCATAGCCTGGCAAGTTTGCTCCTCGTTAACTTGGCACCCACAGGGCTCCTGAAGGAGCTTGCACAGTGGGGAGAAGGGCCTGTGAATGGCCACTGGCAACTGCTCGTAAGAGCTATGATGAAAGCCCAGCTTATTGTGGGAACAGGCAGAGCGGCACCCAACCCAGGGGAGTGGCTCTCATGAAGTATTCAGAGAAGGCTTTTTAGAAGAGATGCTATCTGAGTAAAACTATATAGGATAAATATGGGTTAACTTTGCAAAAAAAAAAAAAAATGAAGGAAAGAAGGGTATTTTAGGCAAGGGCAGCAACATGTGCAAAGACTCAGAGCCATTAGAGAACATGTCATATGCTGGGAACCTTAAGAACTGCCAACTTCACTGTGGAATATGACACCGATTTAGCCAGGTTTAACAGTTCTGAAAATACTGGCTGAATATTACTGGAATAGTCCTCTCCAGCCTGCAGTATTAGGTTCCTGAAAATCCTAGTAGTAGAATTCAAAATAGGGTCTTAAGTCATGAGTGCACCAAGGAAATGAATTACTTCTACCTTCCTTAAAATAACAGCACACAGATAACTAGTTCCACATCCTACGTTAGTAATAGTGGGTGCTGCACAAATAAATTCTTTGTTCTCTAGAGATCCTAAAATCACCCTCCAATCTGACAAGTTCAGATATATGCTTACAAATTCAGCTAGGCTTTTTGTGGATAATATGCCTGCTAAGCGACATATTTTTCTCATCAGTTCTTTATCCAGCTCCTCAGTGCCCTGGATTTCCAACTCTGTGTTTTTTCTGGGTTCCCAAGGACCAAACGCTGGAGTCAAAAGCTTCTTTTCTATTCAGTTCACTTCTCTCCATCCTAAGGGCCAGGAATGAAGTGATAACGGTTCAGGTTTAATTTTCTTCAGCTTCCTTCATCCAACCAAAAGACTATTTGAAAAATACCTAGCCCTGCACTGTCTTTTAAATTTTCTTTCTATTTCCAACTTAAAACTCCCTCTTTTTAAAGTATCCCCAACAAAAGTGACGTGAAACTCTCAATATTGCAAAACAAAACAAAACAACATTATCCTAGGGTAAAACTGAATGTACTAACCTTAAAGGGAAATGCTTGTTGGGGAAGAGATTTGCAGTATTTAAGGTAGTTTGAATTCATGTCACAAATATGTGTTGAATACCTAGGCAACAAACAGTGCTATCACTGCAGGGGATACAAATAAGATACTGGTAAATGGATACCCAGTTAGCCAAGGCAGTATAGTGAAATGCAGTGGTATGGGAGTTCAGCAAAGAGAGCAGTCCATTCCGGTTGGGTTGATCTGACATCATGGAGAAGGTAGCATATGATTCTGAGAATGGGTAAGATTCCAGTTGGTAAGTGATGAATGAAATGGTAGGAGAAAGGGCCGAGTGTGGTGACTCATGCCTGTAATCCTAGCACTTTGGGAGGCTGAGGTGGCAGGAAGGCTTGAGGCCAGGAGTTCAAGACTAGCCTGGGCAACATATTGAGATCCTGTCTCCGAAAAATAAAAAAATTAGCTGGGCTTGGTGGTGCGCACCTGTAGTCCCAGCTACTTGAGAGGCTGAGGTGGGAGAATCGCCTGAGCCCAGGAGTTTGAGGCTGTGATGAGCTATGATTTTACTACTGCACTCCAACTCCAAATGTGCAGTAGAGTAAGACCATGTTTCTTAAAAAGGAAAATAAATAGAAGAAAGGATATCCGTGGGAGGAGTGCATGGGTGGAAGGAGGCAACTGCCAGGTGTGATTGAGAGTGAGGAGGTTTAGTTGGCTAGAGTTCAGCAGGGGACTTCAACAGCAACCCAATTATGAAGTAAAACTGATAAGAGCTTGGGTGGATGAAAGAGGAGTAGAAAGTAAAATAAGTTTTAATGGTAATAATTACTTATAATAGCATCAGAAATAGGAATTGTTTCCAATACAAAATTTCTGCTTTAAAAACAAAAGAATGCACAAAATGCAACTGCATTGACATTACATTTTGCTTTAGATAATAAATTCAAAATATGCCTCTAAATATTAGTCTACATCCAATATGTATCCACGTCTTATTATTTCTTCTTTGAAATTGTTTCTGGGATTTGCCTTCCTGTTTCCATTCCCATTTTCTTAAACATAGTCCCAGTTGTTGTCACTTCACACTTAGAAACAACCTCCAATTCATCCTCCTTTATTTATCCTATTCATCCTTAATTAACTCATCCCCTCCTTTAAAAGTTAACTTTTTTAAGCTCCTACTTTATTTTTTAATTAAAAAAATTTCTTTAGAGACAAGGTCTTGCTGTGTCACCCAGGCTGGAGTGTAATGGCATAGTCATAGCTTACTGCAGCCTCAACCTTCAGAGCTTGAGCGATCCTCCTGCCTCAGCCTCCTGAGTAGTTGG
Source organism: Carlito syrichta (assembly GCF_000164805.1). Classification (NCBI taxonomy): domain Eukaryota; kingdom Metazoa; phylum Chordata; class Mammalia; order Primates; family Tarsiidae; genus Carlito; species Carlito syrichta. Next base: position 119,351 of record NW_007253068.1, read on the forward strand.
CACTCCAGGCTCCTGCCACCACTCCTGGCTAATTTTAAATTTTCTTGTAGAAATGGGGTCTCACTCTACCACCCAACCTGGTTTTGAACCCCTTGCCTCAAACCTTCCTCCTGCCTTGGCTTCACAAAGCACTGAGATTACAGGCATGAACCCCCATCCCCACCCCAAATGCCCACTTTATAGGAAACTGTGGTGGTACTCTCCTTATAGTGGCTAATAGTAATCAAAAGTGGCTGGTGGAGGCTGTGGGTCCTGGGTATATGAAGGGCGTAGTCCCCATGCCGCCTTCCACAGGGCTTCATAGCACATTCCACCAGACCGATGTGCCTAAAACTCGACTTTCATTCTATACCCTCCCTTCTTCAAGTCATATACTTATAAATCCTCTTTTTCTTGCTCCTCAGATAAAGCCCCATTTGGGAGGGGGGTATGTTGTCAAAGCATTCTGTAAATTTACCTCACTCAGTCCAACATAATTTCTCATTCTTGCTTGACAAGCTATTCACTGCAGATGGTAAGTCTTCTCACCATCTTCAGAAATCAGCATGATTTTCCTGCCTCCAGGTTTTTATTCCTTCTTTTCTTTCTATCCTCTTTGTCCAGCCTCAGACTGCTGTCTACTTCCAAAATCCTAACTCACAGGAATGTTTTGAGGATTAAATAAAACAATCCATGTAAAGCATTTAGAATAGTGCCCCCCAGTAAACACTCAGTAGATGTAAGCCATTGTTATTATTCTTTAAAATCCAATTCAAATATCACCTCCTCCATGAAAAATTGGCTACATTACCTCTGGGTCCTAATTTCCTAATCTCAAGAATGAATGAGCAGTTGGGTGAATTCAAAAAAAATTTTTTTTTTTTTGGTTGAAGCTTTACTCTGTTGCCCAGGCTGGAGTGCAGTGGCATGCTCATAGCCACCACAGTCTCGACCTGCTGGGCTCAGGTGATCCTTCCGCCTCAGTCTTCCAATTAGCTGAAATTACAGGCATGTGCCACCATGCCAAGCTAATTTTTTGATTTATTGTAGAGATGAGGTCTCACCAAGTTATCCAGGCTGGTCTCGAACTCGTGGACTCAGACAATCCTCTCACCTCAGCCTCCCAAAGTGCAGGGATTATAGGCGTGAGTCACCGTGCCCAGCTCAAAATAATTATTAAGCCTACATAAATTTTTCTCATCTCTGAACTTGGATTACACTTTCAATCACTAAAGAATATCTGCTATTTATTAGATATTTACTTTGTGCCAGGTGATGCATTAGTACTTTAAATGCATTATCTCACTTAATTTTCAGGATAAGCTGGGCTCGGTGGCTCAGCCTGTAATCTCGTGCCTTGGGAGGCTGAGGTGAGTGGACTGCCTGAGCCCACGGGTTTGAGACCCACCTGGGCAACTTGGCAAGACCTCATCTCTACAATAAATCAAAAAATTGGCAGGTCATGGTAGTGCGCGCCTGTAGTTCCAGCTATTCGGAAGGCTGAGGCGGAAGGATCGCCGGAGCCCAGCAGGT
>NW_007253068.1:120882-133075 GCF_000164805.1 Carlito syrichta
TCCAGTCTGGGCGACCGAGTGAGACTCCAACTCAAAAAAAAAAAAAAAAATTTCAGGATAGCCCTACAGAGTGGGTTGGGTTTAGAAGGGTGTGACCTACCTAGGGTCTCAAAGCTGGTGAGAAACAGGACTGAGACGAGAATCCCTAGTGTCTCATCCCAGTTTGAAGCCCCAAATGGACAGGAAGTGAAGAAAGAACTAGAAGAAGAGGAAGGAGAGATGTTTTCAGTGGGCTAATAATGAAGGGAGGAGAGACAGAGACAAAGGGATAGCTATTCAGAGTCAAAGGTGTTGTTTTTGAAGTTAAAAGAGATGTGGGCATGTTTGTAAAACAAAAGCAAAGAATCATGTACACAGGCTAACTTTAGGACCATCTTCCTCTGACGCGGGCAGGAAGAAAGAGCAAAAATGGAGAGTGATGCAACGACTTCAATTCTCTTTGATGGCACAAGATTAAAAATCATAATAATGGTTTTGGTAGCAGGAATCCAGAGTCCTCATTCCTTCACGCATTCAACCAATATTTATTGAATGTTTGCTAAGAGCTGGGCAAAGCAGTTTGTGCAGGAGAAACAATAAACAAACATGGTCCCTATAACCTCAAAGAGCCAATAATAAAATGAGATACTGTGTTTGTATTTGGAAAAATATGAAATTAATGTCTTTAAAATGTGTAAATGCACCATGATCTCAAAGTCAGGAAGTGATATAGGGCTATAATTTAAAGCACTATGCAAAAAGTATCAATGTTTAATTAATGCATTTGCACTTAATCATTTTTCTTAACTTTCTGCTTTTCCCCCCCATATGGTCTATAAAGAAATGACAGCAACAATTCTTCTAACATAACATTTAGGAAAACAAAAACCTGAAAACTCTTTTTTTTTTCATCTAGGAAATGTTGGAAAGGAAATACTACAATATCTGAATTACCGATTTCTCTACAAGGTGATTTATACATGGAATTCTACATGTACTATTTAATAGTTATGTTTGACATAATAAAATTATGCAGGTTACAAGTAGAAACAACCCATCTCTACCTTAAGAGAATAAAGGGAAAATTATCAATCCTAGCAAACTGTGGCAGGATGAACTCAAAGTTATTTTGGTTTAATTTTATCTCCAATATGAAAGGAATGAAAAATACATGACTCAAACAAATGGGACTGTCAGCAAATGAATTAGGATTTTTTAAAAAATCCACAAATTAGTTCTAGCAGTATTAGGATTTTTAAAAAATGACATATCATACATTTTATTGTGAAATAAATCAAGAACTTTGCTAAAATTTGAAGGACCCCCCCATCCCCCCAAAAAAGATGATAAGGTAAGTATGACCATTTTAAAGACTTGCCTCCTCAATTCTCAGGTCCTATAAATCATCTGATCTCACAGTGCTGACAGGCAGTTGGAGAAATGGTGCGAAGCATAAACAGGAAACCGTTTGGAACTTGAAAAATAATTTAGTGCTACAGCCGGGCTCGGTGGCCCAGCCTGTAATCCCGCGCTTTGGAAGGCTGAGGTGAGTGGATTGCCTGAGCCTGCGGGTTCGGAACCCGCCTGGGCAACCTGGCGTGACCTCATCTCTACAATAAATCAAAAAATCAGCCGGGCGTGGTAGCACAGCCTGTAGTTCCAGCTACTTGGAAGGCTGAGGCGGAAGGATCGCCGGAGCCCAGCAGGTCGAGGCTGCAGTGGCCAGGAGCGGCCACTGCACTCCAGTCTGGGTGACAGAGTGAGACTCCAACTCAAAAATAATAATAATATTAATAATTTAGTGCTTAATATAACAATTATTTAGCAATTTCTTCCATGTCATACATCCTAATGATTAATTTGCCAAAAGAATAAAAGCCCATCTTAGAAAAATAAAAAAAAGTTAAGAATTAAACCATAAGCCGGGCTCGGTGGCTCAGGCTGTCATCCCGCGCCTTTGGGAGGCTGGGGTGAGTGGATTGCCTGAGCCCGTGGGTTCGAGACCCTCCTGGGCAGCGAGACCTCATCTCTACAATAAATCAAAAAATCAGCCGGGCGTGGTAGCACAGCCTGTAGTTCCAGCTACTTGGAAGGCTGAGGCGGAAGGATCGCCGGAGCCCAGCAGGTCGAGGCTGCAGTGGCCAGGAGCGGCCACTGCACTCCAGTCTGGGTGACAGAGTGAGACTCCAACTCAAAAATAATAATAATATTAATAATTTAGTGCTTAATATAACAATTATTTAGCAATTTCTTCCATGTCATACATCCTAATGATTAATTTGCCAAAAGAATAAAAGCCCATCTTAGAAAAATAAAAAAAAGTTAAGAATTAAACCATAAGCCGGGCTCGGTGGCTCAGGCTGTCATCCCGCGCCTTTGGGAGGCTGGGGTGAGTGGATTGCCTGAGCCCGTGGGTTCGAGACCCTCCTGGGCAGCGAGACCTCATCTCTACAATAAATCAAAAAATCAGCCGGGCGTGGTAGCACAGCCTGTAGTTCCAGCTACTTGGAAGGCTGAGGCGGAAGGATCGCCGGAGCCCAGCAGGTCGAGGCTGCAGTGGCCAGGAGCGGCCACTGCACTCCAGTCTGGGTGACAGAGTGAGACTCCAACTCAAAAATAATAATAATATTAATAATTTAGTGCTTAATATAACAATTATTTAGCAATTTCTTCCATGTCATACATCCTAATGATTAATTTGCCAAAAGAATAAAAGCCCATCTTAGAAAAATAAAAAAAAGTTAAGAATTAAACCATAAGCCGGGCTCGGTGGCTCAGGCTGTCATCCCGCGCCTTTGGGAGGCTGGGGTGAGTGGATTGCCTGAGCCCGTGGGTTCGAGACCCTCCTGGGCAGCGAGACCTCATCTCTACAATAAATCAAAAAATCAGCCGGGCGTGGTAGCACAGCCTGTAGTTCCAGCTACTTGGAAGGCTGAGGCGGAAGGATCGCCGGAGCCCAGCAGGTCGAGGCTGCAGTGGCCAGGAGCGGCCACTGCACTCCAGTCTGGGTGACAGAGTGAGACTCCAACTCAAAAATAATAATAATATTAATAATTTAGTGCTTAATATAACAATTATTTAGCAATTTCTTCCATGTCATACATCCTAATGATTAATTTGCCAAAAGAATAAAAGCCCATCTTAGAAAAATAAAAAAAAGTTAAGAATTAAACCATAAGCCGGGCTCGGTGGCTCAGGCTGTCATCCCGCGCCTTTGGGAGGCTGGGGTGAGTGGATTGCCTGAGCCCGTGGGTTCGAGACCCTCCTGGGCAGCGAGACCTCATCTCTACAATAAATCAAAAAATCAGCCGGGCGTGGTAGCGCATGCCTGTAACTCTGGCTATGGAAGGCTGAGGCGGAAGGATCGCGGAGCCCAGCAGGTCGAGGCCACCGCACTCCAGTCTGGGCGACAGAGTGAGACTCCGACTCAAAAAAAAAAAAAAAAAGGAATTAAACCATATATATTTTAAAGATATTTTCTAGTATTTATCTAAACTGGATTATGCTACGTTACTGTCAATTCATGAAAGCCACTGACCAGCAGGTTCTGACCGAGTACTGTGTATAGCCCAGGTGTTAGTACATGATTGTAAGGTGCAGAAGGATTAAAAAAAAAAAACCAAAACATGAGAGGGTGCCTTACACTCTTGAGTAGATAAAACATTGCTTGAGCAAATCAGTATGGTGAAAATGGTACATGAGGAGTAAAGGGATGAAATTTAGGGAAACAAGAAAAAACTGTCAGTGAAGTAGAAATTTATGCTGGAAGGTTTAAGACAAATTTATCAGTGGGTGGTAGACAAAGACTGATAGAGAATAGGGTCTTCAAGAGAGAAGTACAATGAATTGCTACTGCTTCTATGTCCTTAGGAAGGAAATTATTTCTATTTTCTCTCAGAAACTTGGGGCACAGAATTATCTTTCTTTTTTTTTTTTTTTTTGAGTTGGAGTCTCACTCTGTCGCCCAGACTGGAGTGCTGTGGCTGCTCCCGGCCACCGCAGCCTCAACCTGCTGGGCTCTGGTGATCCTTCTGCTTCAGCATTCCAAGTAGCTTGAACTACAGGCGCGCGCTGCCACGCCCGGCTAATTTTTTGATTTATTGTAGAGATGAGGTCTTGCCAAGTTGCCCAGGTGGGTCTTGAACCTGCGGGCTCAGGCAATCCACTCTCCTCAGCCTCCCAAAGTGCGGGATTACAGGATGAGTCACCGAGCCCAGCTCAGAATTATCTTTCTTATCTTCTAATAAGTTAATATTAGTGAGTAAAATGTTTTACCTTCTTTGTATTTATTCATCTCAATGATACTTGGAGTAACATAGTGTGCCAGTTGCTTGGATGAACACTCTTAATCCAGCTCCTCCTTCCTTCCAGAGTAGGGAAGAGAAAGTGAATGAATTCAAGCCCTTGGAGTGAGAGTGTAGGCATGAAGAGTGACTCATGCAGTGAGAGAAGAACATGAAGGATGCAGCCCCGGGGAACAGCATCACCTAGAAAATAGCCAGGAAGAGAATGGAGGGAGAGACTGGGGGAAGCCTTGAGACAAGTCAAGTGAGGTCAACACTTCAAGGAAGAGATCAACCAGGAGAACCAAAAAGAATGAGGAGGTCATATCAAGTGTGGTTTCTACAGGACAATGTGGGAGGAAAACTTCAGTGAGTTGAGTGAATTGGAGAGTTACAGGCTGAGTAGTGCCTGAGCATGCCAGAGCCAAGAAGAATTTGAAGTGATTTCCTAGTACCCTCCTACAAAAATTTTCTAACTCCTTGCTCACATGGGTGAGACCACCTTGAGGCCAAAAATCAGTTAAGCTTCAGGGTATAGCCAGGGACACAGAGGAGCTATCATCACCAGCATGTACCACATCAGAAGAAATACATTACATACCTTCCATCTTTAAAGATGCAGAAGCTAGTAAACAAAAGACCTACCTGGCTTGTCTATGTGAGTTACTAATAACGGAAAAAGCCACATCCAAATCTTAAGATTTCTTCTGAATTTGGTTTCTCAAACCCTAGACTCATAAGCCAAAAAACAAGTACAACGTGGTACCACATATTTTTGAATGAGATAATATAATTTGCTTTTAACTGATTAATTCATATTAAGGTCAACATTTTGGTGTTTTTATTTTTTTCTATTCTGTTTTGGTTTTGCTTTTTATTTGCTTGTTTTAATACTGGGATAATACTGTGTATTCAGGGTTGGGGCTTTTATTTTTCAATGCAATTTGAGAATGTTCTCATCTCATTAAATATTCTTCTAGACTATTTTTTGATGGAGATACTTTTCCCATGAATGTAACATAATTTACTTTAGCATTAAGGGACATTTGGTGCATACTGATTTTCTTTATTATAAAGAACACATATAATCTTTTTTTTTTTGAGTTGGAGTCTCACTCTGTCACCCAGTCTGGAGTGTAGTGACCGCTCCCAGCCACTGCAGCCTCTACCTGCTGGACGATCCTTCCGCCTCAGCATTCCAAGTAGCTGGAACTACAGGCGCGTGCTACCACATCCGGTTAATTTTTGATTTATTGTAGAGATGAGGTCTTGCCAAATTGCCCAGGCTGGTCTTGAACCCTCAGGCTCAGGCAGTCCACTCACCTCAGCCTCCCAAGGCGTGGGATTACAGGCTGAGCCACTGAGCCCGGCTCACATATAATCTTAATAGAATATTTAATATAAAAATGGGTTTAAATTTTCATGGTTTAGGCAGAGAACAAATGTCTACTGTTCCATGAATAATAGTAGTGCCAAGTCTCCAAAAACAAAGACTGGCATTTTTATCTAGAGGAATGGCAAGCACCTAGGTCTCTTTTTTTTTTTTTTTGAGTTGAAGTCTCACTCTGTCGCCCAGACTGGAGTGCAGTGGCCGCTCCCGGCCACCGCAGCCTCGACCTGCTGGGCTCTGGCGATCCTTCCGCCTCAGCCTTCCAAGTAGCCAGAATTACAGGCGTGCGCTACCACGCCCAGCTAATTTTTTAATTTATTGTAGAGATGAGGTCTCCCCAGGCGGGTCTTGAACCCGCGGGCTCAGGCAGTCCACTCACCTCAGCCTCCCAAAGGCGCGGGATTACAGGCTGAGCCACTGAGCCCGGCTATACCTAGGTCTTAAATATCAATATTTCTTTCCAGATATTAGTTTATGTTTTTCCAAAAGTATGTTCCATAAAACACTAATCCCAGATGTTTTGAAATGAAAGTTACATAAAGAGTTTATATATAAAATGAATAAATTAGGGAAATATTGCCCAATATCTTTCTCTTTAAGATAAGTATAGTCTCAGAGAAGTCCTGCAGAAAAGAAACCCATTTACTGATGCTTAAGCACAGTATTTTCAAAGTTATCTGACCACAGAGTCCCTTGCTATGTACTATTAATAGCTACCTTCAAGTCTATATAAGAGCACACTTTAAGAAATTCTAGTCTAGGCAATTGAAGGAAATACAAGTTTTTCCAATCAAGTTATTTGTTTAATTAACTTTAAGTCTGACCTGTAAACTTTAAAAAGGCATAACAATCTTATAAATATAAAGTATTATCTTTATTATCATTTAAAAATATTTTTAATCCTGCTAGAAATGGTGCAAAATAAAACATTTAAATATAAAACTGGACAGAATTTTCATAGGCACTAGAATTGAGCAGATTACTACATGTTGGTACTATATATGGTGTTTAGTACCAAATTCATGAGAAATGTTTAGCTCCAGTTCTTTCCAAAAATTTATCAACTAAGACGAATATGTTAAACTTTGATTCAAAACTTTTTACTCTGGCTGGATGTGGTGGCTCGGGCCTTTAATCCCAGAACTTTGAGAGGCTGAGGTAGGAGGATTGCTTGAGCCCAGGAGTTTGAGACCAGTCTGGACAACATAGACAGAAGACCTCATCTCAACAACAACAAAAATCAAATAAATTAGCTGGGCTTCGTGGCATGCGCCTGTAGTCCCAGCTACTTGGGAGGCTGAGGTGGAAGGATCTCTTGAGCCTAAGAGGTCAAAGCTGCGGTAAGCCGTGATTGTGCCACTGCTAGCCTGGGTGAGAGTTAAATCTTGACTCAAAAAAAAAAAAAAAAGAAAAAAAAAATTTTTTTACCCTAATTTAAGCTCTTGAAGCTGAACTTTCCCCATCCATAAAATAAGAATCATAACAGAATCTATTACTGAGGTCATTGCAAGGATTCAGTGAAATAATTAATGCAAAGAGCACAGCATGGGCCTGACACAAAAGTCATGCTCAATAAACATGAGCTGTTTTTTTAAAGGATATTTTTACTCTATTCCTTTGAATAGATCATTTTACTTTTCTGAGGTTTTTTTTTTTATGTACACACTATAAAACATAATATTGTTTCCTTAGCTAAGGAAAAACAAAATATAGAAATGGTCAAATGAAACCAAAGACAAGGCGTTACATAAAGCCAATTTACATAAAATATTACATTCATCTTCTAGAATCTTTTTGTTTTGTTTCTGTTTAGCAGTTTTGTATCATTTATATGCTGAAGTCCACAAGGAGCCCTATGGCCTCTTTTCCTCCCATTGCCAGATGATTCATCAAGTGGCTGCACAGTAGCTGGTCAAGCAAGCTCCCCAGAGGGCCAGGACCTCTGGGCACAGGTTGTGGCTATTTGTCTCAGGATGAGTGCTTTGTGTAAAAACAGCCAAATGATAAGGAACATTCAAAGCAGTCAGTAGCGTAGTGAGCCGGCAAGCCACATGACGTACATACTGGTACTGGAGGGAACACTGGCTTCCACATTTGAAGATTGAGATCCTAGTCTATTATCTACCATTTACTAGCTGTATGGCCCCATAGAAACGATTTAATACCTGCTTCTTAAGAATCTCACATGCATGACCTAAAAACAGACACTTGCTTTCTTTCCACTTAGGCCATTATGAACAACACATGAGGTAATAAGGTAAAACATCTTTGAACATTCCAAAATGCCATAGAAGTATAAGGAAGAATACTGTATTATTTTATTTCAATTTCACCATTGTTGTTGGGAAGGGCACACATTCCCCAAAAGAACACGATGGAACAGAAAATCTATGACCTGTTCAAATCATGCAGTTAATTACAGAAGATATGATGGCTAGAGAAGGACCCTGTGAACATTTCCTTAAATAAGAAATCTTCAAGACAAGACCAAAATTCACCCATTTTATTTATTTCTTAAATAGTCTTTTCTTCACCCCTTTTAATTTGTCTTGCTATATTTCTTCACTGTACTCTAGACTAGCGAATGTACACTAAAGGTTTAGGAAATCCATGATAAGTTTACACTATTTTGTGATAAGAAATTTACCTGTATTTTAATTTTTACTAATATAATTTTTCAACATGAATTCTCTTCCGTATCACCACCTCATTTAGAAAAGAAAAATCAAGAAAAACATTTTATTTCTGAATTTCCTTTGCACACTCATTTCTCCTTTTTTAAAGCAGCAAGAGAGGTTGCTAGCAGATGGCATGCAGGGGCTTTGAGAAAGAAAAGAAACTTTTAATCTGAGAAATGAGAGCCGCTTTAAATTATCAGCAGGCCCAGAGGGGCATTAAAATGCAACAGTAACCACATCTCACTCCCACCTTGAGCTAAACAATCACCTCTTTTTTTTGTTTGTTTGTTTGTTTGTTTTTTGAGTGGGAGTCTCACTCTGTCGCCCAGACTGGAGGGCAGTGGCCGCTCCCGGCCACCGCAGCCTCGACCTGCTGGGCTCCGGCGATCCTTCCGCCTCAGCCTTCCGAGTAGCCGGAATTACAGGCGCGCGTTACCACGCCCGGCTCATTTTGATTTATTGTAGAGATGAGGTCTCGCTGCCCAGGCGGGTCTCGAACCCGCGGGCTCAGGCAATCCACTCAGCTCAGCCTCCCAAAGGCGCGGGATTACAGGCTGAGCCAACAATCACCTCTTGAAGCCACTCGCTACGGACACCAAGTAGCCATACGTTAACCTAATGATGCCACACACTGGACACCATAACTTACCCTATGGTTCAACAAAGTATGGCCTGTCACTAATCGATGTTTTCGCTGTAAACCAATGAGAATTCCCGTCAAATAACTTTCTCAGCTCACTTATTCCCTTCTGCCTTTAAAAACCTGCTTGTAACAAAGGCTGACTGGAGCGCTCCCCAAGGCAACTGGAAAGTGTGTATCACAGGCAGCTGTCCTCATTTTGGTTTGGGTCAATTTTTCAAAATTACATTTTGCGCCTGAGCTGTTTCCTTTAGGTAGACAACTTTAGGAAGACAAACTGATTGAAGATATGATGTACTGTAGCAGTTAAAAGTTCTGGCTCCAGAGTCAAACATGCTTTGAGTTTGAACCTCAATTCTGCTTTTTCCTAGTTCTGTAAACTTGAATGGAATTCTTAGCTTCCTGGAGTGTCAGCTTCCTTCTCTGTAACATGGAGATAATGCAAACCTACATTGATTGAGTTGGGGCTCAGACACACCAGCCCAAAATATGACACCAGGAGAAAAGATACACCCCCCTTCACTCCCCAAATATACTTTAGCATATTCTGAGCTGGTTATTCTGAGAAACTGCAGAGTAGCTCTGAAAAGCTGTCCTTTTCTTTTACAAAACTCCTTTTGTAAAAGAAATTTGTATCTAAAAAGGAAATTTACATTAAAAGTATCTGCATCAGAAAGAGGGCTGCTCTGGGCAACTTTTTTTTTTATTTTTAAAGAGATGGGTTCTGGAACTGTTGCCCAGGCTGGAGTGTACTGGGTTGATCACAGTTCACTGCAGTTTTGAATCTTGGACTCAAGCAGTCCTTCCGCATCAGCCTCCTAAGTAGCTGGGATTATAGGTGTGAGCCACTACAGAGACACTTTTATCTGCATAACAGGACAGTCTTTATTTACCACTCCCATTCCATAATTTGTGTGACCATCACTCCTCAGAAGCTCCCAGCCCTTATTCTTTTCTGTAGCTTAGGATGCTATATAAATTTCAATCATCTGACCCTTCTTCAGGTCTCATATTTTGAGGAATGGTTATATATCATTAAATATGGGTTATTTCCTATTAATCTGCTTTGCATCAATTTAATGCATAGCCCAGTTAAAGAACCTAGAAGCCACTTTTTGCTTTCCTACAATTTTTAGGACTATCTATTCCAAGTAATGCACGTAACCAAATTTACTCAGTTCTTACTTTGAGCTGGGTATTTTACATTCATTATCTCATTTAATCCCTACAAAATTTTATATCTTCAGTGCCTTTCATTATAGTAAGATTTCAATAAGTATTAGATATGGTTATTATTATTTTGCAAAAACTGAGCATTTTTCTTAAAGAAAGATTAAAGAATAGTTTCTAGTGTAGAGTATAAAGTCAATTGCCCCCGGGTAATTAGAACCAGGTTGTAATTACCTTCATTTTATCATAAATGCTAAAACTGGGTTTATACAAGTTGTTCAGTCCTTGTTTCCCTTGAAAAATAACTCTCAAAACCCAGATCTTAAAAAAAAAAAGAAAGAAATGCTATTATTTTTTTAAAAATCACTTTTCAAACCCTGTCCTCTTTCCATTCACAAAAATAGTAGTGCACACACATATATACACACATACACTTCTTTACCTTATTTTCTTGAGTTGTTCCAATATCTGCTTTTTCAAATAGCTAAATATTCATGGTCTACTTGAAAAACAATGGTTCTTCACCATTAATTTTGAATTATACTGTCTTTCTTAAAATTCTCTTTTCTTAATTCTCAATGGGAATAAAAACAAAACAATCTTAAGTATAAAGAGTCCAATTTTTATAGCAGTATCACCTCCATCATGTTGGGTTTTTTTTTTTTTGGAGTCTCACTCCGTCGCCCAGACTGGAGTGCAGTGGTACACTCCCGGCCACCGCAGCCTTGACCTGCTGGGCTCCGGCGATCCTTCCGCCTCAGCCTTCCAAGTAGCTGGAACTACAGGTGCGCGCTACCACGCCCAGCTAATTTTTGATTTATTGTGGAGATGAGGTCTCGCCAAGTTGCCCAGGTGGGTCTCGAACCTGCAGGCTCAGGCAATCCACTCACCTCAGCCTCCCAAAGCGTGGGATTACAGGCTGAGCCACAGAGCTTGGCTCGTCATGTTGGTTTTTAAGACCATTTTTAAAAAGCAAAAAACTTTTTGAGCCATATGACATTTTAAAAATTAAAGTAATCAATGAATTAAAATTAATTCATGCCAGCCTACCTTACCAGTATTAAATAGTTATTCATGAGCATTTTATTTTAAAAGAAGTAGGTTCCAATCCTGACTCTGCCACCTACTAGCTATATGTTCTTAATCTCCCTAGGTTTCAAGCTCCTCAACTTTGAAAAGAATGAAGACTTGATGAAACGTCCCTACTCTTTCAACTCTCAAATTTTATAATTATCTTTACTTTTCTGTCATTTGTAGAGCAAAATGGGGATACATGAAATTTGTTTAATGGAAAAAGCTAAGAAAAGGTAATTTATTTTAAGATATGTGATTTCTAAAGAAACTACGCCTTTAATCTTTTCTGACTATATGTTTACATAGTGTAGAAAGTATTTAGGAGCAATATAAGAGCAAATAATGTTCTGGAAGATATGCCCTAGGGAGTAATTTCAATGACTGAGTCAAAGAGGTTATGATCTATTAGTAATTGGTTAACGCTTGATGCTTAAACACAAGGTTCCTGCCCTATGGTTAGAAGTAGCTTTGCCATAAGTGTAGTCAAATGTGATTTGAGGAACCTGTGGCATTTAGAAATATATCATTAAATCTGGAAAATAAGAATTCAGGCTTAATATGAAAAGAAAGATACAAACTTTAAAATAAACCAAGAAAATAATTAACACAATAGTATTGTTTAGGTACTGAGAAAAATACGAATCGATAACAATAGCAACAACACTTTAACCAGTTTGGCAATTTGAAAAGGATGATGGAAGAATGAAGAGAACATTTAAATCTACTTTATAATTTCATATACACATTTTCCTAATCTTGTATTGTTCATTGGGCCCCACCTCTGTGCAAATATTGTATTATGAACCATTGGAGATACAAAATAAAAAGATGTTGTTATTGCCCTTAGTGAACTTAGTTCCTGTAAAAACAACCAGGGGTTTGAAAGATAACTTTTTTTTTTTTTTTTTTGAGTTGGAGTCTCACTGTTGCCCAGACTGGAGTGCAGTGGCCGCTCCCGGCCACCGCAGCCTCCACCTGA
>NW_007253068.1:133107-139757 GCF_000164805.1 Carlito syrichta
CTTGCTGCCCAGGCGGGTCTCGAACCCGCAGGCTCAGGCATCCACTCACCTCAGCCTCCCAAAGGCGCAGGATAACATTTTAAATAATTTGCTATCTCTATCCTCCTAGATTTCCAAATGACTAAAATAAAATATATTAGTAATGTTTCATAACTTTACAAAGTAATTTATTTTCATTTCCTTTCATGATATTGAAGAAGTAATTTTCATATTAATTGTCTTAAAACAAAAAGTTACTCATCATTTTAGATTTGCCTTAATAAAACTGGAAATCAATATTTAGTAATCACAGACTACTCAGCTGTCAATTTATCTGGTCATTTAAAATGACAAGTATGAGATAGCATATCAATACACGAGACTGGTATATATAATAAAGTAACAATTGGGAACAAAAAGCAGCATACAAAGAATAGCCCAGACAGTGATCCTCCCAAATATATGTGAGAAACATTGAGAGAATCAGGAAGGAAAAAAGAGAGAGGGGGGCTTCTTCCTAAGTGTGCAGGGAATGAAGCAGCATGAGACCATCTTCCTCACATGAGAGAGATTTCAGGTCGATGTAATGCAGCCTTTGCAATGGCAAATTCCAGAACTTAAAAAAATCTACATGGAAACTTCCAATTTCCATTCTTAACATGACTAACTATCTAAACTTTTAAAAAAGTTACTAAGAGATGAATTTCACTAGAAAAACCAGACTAAATTCAGTATAGATAATTTTGAATTTTATCCAAAGAAAAAAATCATTTAAAAGTTAAAAAAAAATCCATAATCATAAATCCCCAAATTCAAAATCCCATATATTTGCTATGTAAAATAAGATGTATGTTAAATTTTCAGTTTTTTTTCAGTTACAATTTTATTTTCAAAAGTTCTCCACTTTTTCACTAGGTCCTAGTGTAGCTGAAACAAGTGTACTTAAAAAAAAACACAAAACCTTAAAGTCATATAAAGAGGTGTGTTTTCCAACTGAAATTTATACATTTACATTGGACTCCGAGTCCTGGATCATTTCAAAGGAAATAATATAGAGACAACTATCTGTTTGTCTCCTGACAAATAAACAGCAACGCCAATCTGCCATTGGCCAACCTAACACAGTGCAGCTGTTATTTTTCTTCTCTTCTTTGTTAATTTCCATTCATTTTGTGAAAATAACACGCAGGTACTAATATTAAGTAGCCTTACAAATGTAAACTCATAATTGTCAAGAAATGTTATATAAGCAAATCTTCCATGCATTCTTTCAGCTTTCGGTGCCCTCATGCTGCCCCCTGCTGCCCAGTGTCCACACATACTGAAAAATGCCCCAAATTTCAACCTCTTCTACTTCTCTTTACTCTCTCCCCATCAAAACTTACCTGGTCAGAGACCCAGACCATTGAAATTTTCCTCTACAAGGCCAATAGGTTAACAGATTACTGTAAGAAAGAGGCATTTTCATCCTGTTTATCCCTTCACCATTTTCTGGTCAATAAACCCAAGCATT
Organism: Carlito syrichta; assembly: GCF_000164805.1. Classification (NCBI taxonomy): domain Eukaryota; kingdom Metazoa; phylum Chordata; class Mammalia; order Primates; family Tarsiidae; genus Carlito; species Carlito syrichta. Next base: position 134,600 of record NW_007253068.1, read on the forward strand.
TAAATTGGTGTCCTGTGGGCAATGACTGATACCCACATTACCTTGCCTGGTATTCCAAGCAGTCCCTCTGTAGGTTCCAAGCTACCCTCAAGGGCCTACCTCTCCCAGCCTCTAACCCATGCACATCATAGCTCTCTATTCACACTGAACTTCCAGCTCTGTTCCTAAATGCTATGTTTTCCTTCCATCCTTGCTGACGCTCATGCTGCTTTCTCTACCTGGAATGTCTTCTCTCACTTTTTATGTTAAAAGCCTCCATCCTTCAAGGCTCCAGTTAAAAGCCTCCTTCTCCATGAAGTTTATTTACCCTAACTTCCAAATGCTTCTCTTTTTCTCTCTTTAATTCTTTAAGGCTCAACACAGTGGTCTTTTGCTTGTTCACTTGTTTTTAGGTAGAAATTCAATAAAGGTTCAGTTAATGAAAAGCAGGTAATAAACCTTAACTCTTGGAAAGGTTATGTGACTCAATGACTTTTAATAGAGTACCTGGAAGAGATAATGATCTACTCTGAGGAGGCTCTTTAATATTACAAAATCTATACATCTGAATGGGGTGATCTTTTAAATCTCCTTTACACGTGGAAGGACTTATTTGATCTCTGAAATCAGGTGTCTATGAAAAAAATGAACTGAAAGCATATAGTGAGTACTTACGCCAAGTACAGCACAATTCCTAGGCACTTTAGATGTATTCATGTGTATTCTCACAACAGTAATATTACTTTGTTACATAAAAGAAGAAACTGAGGGTCCGCAACAGGCATGTCCAACCTGATGCCGGCAGGTTGCATGCAGCCCAGGATAGCTGGTAATATGGCCCCACAAAATATTTGAATGTCATTTTGTTTTTTAGCTTTATTTTCTTTGCCATCACATGCGAAGTTCCATTTTTGAAGTTCACAATCACACTTTATGCATGACATTGCTTTTTGGCAGCACATACATTTGTGAGCAGCTGTATTCACTTATGAAGCACACAGAGAGCAAAATCTGGACAAGTATTTCTGATGAGTACCTTGAGAAAACTGTGACTACTTCCATCAAATCAGACATTTATAGATTAAAAACAAGGTCAAATTTCCCTCTAGTTTGATATTGTTCTCATTTTTCTAAACTTTATAATAAAAATATAAAAAATACAAGAAGTCTTATGTATATACACTGACTATATTATATAATTTATGTGCGACTCAAGACAATTCCTCTTTACTTGATGCAGCCCAGGGAAGCCAAAAGGTTGGACACCCCTGGTCTACACAATTAAGTAATTGGACTAAGGTTATACATAACCTTGGGCCAGTGTAGCAGCACTGTTCTACAGGTAGTAAAGGGCAGAGCTAGGAACTGAAAGCAGATTGGTCAAAATTGTGTTTTTTGGTATTTTTGAGTTTCACTCTGTTGCCCAGACTGGAGTGCAGTGGCACGCTCCCGGTCATCACAGCCTCAACCTGCTGGGCTCTGGTGATCCTTCCTCCTCAGTCTTCCAAGTAGCCGGAACTAGAGGCATGTGCTACTACGCCTGGCTAATTTTTGACTGATTGTAGAGACGAGGTCTCACCAAGTTGCCCTCACAGGTCGCAAACCAGCGGGCTCAGGCAATCCACTTGCCTCTGCCTCCCAAAGCGCTGGGATTACAGGCTGAGGCACCGAGCCTGACCAAAACTGTGTTTTTAAAGTGTTCTCATTAATGCCTTCAATAGGAATGAGTATGAAGAGGCTTCTGGCCAGCTACTTTGGAAGAGGAAAAAGAAAAAGAAAAACCCTGTCAGTAGAATAACTTTGAAATTGAGACTGCATAGTCAGACAAAGCCACAAGAGAGACTCAGTTAATGAAGTCTTTGTAATATCTGCAAGATTTGTTAGTCCTACAAGACAGAATGTATTCTGCCAAGTTCAAAGGTCGTTAGATTTAGATTTAAAAGGCAGTTAGATATTTTAAAAGATTAAAAAGTACAAAATCCAAACATTTGTCAATTGATGCAGCCATTTGTGTAGGGACCATAGTTTCTAACCTGACTTGAAAATAGGTAAAGATATGATTCAACATCTAAGGCAAGTAGTACTTAAAAATACCTTTTGGGGGGGGGGGTAATGCAGTGAATAAGAATAAAGTTCAGCATATCCCATCATCAAATAAGTATCTAGTTGTGTTTCAAATAAAACCTCTGCTTATCAAAAAACCTTAACAAGCTGAAAAGGCAGACTAAAAATTCACTTGAGATGGCAACATCTCAAATTGTTTGCTAGGTCATAACTGTTCTTTTAACAGGTATGCACATTTTAATTCCAGAAAGATTTAGAATGTACTGTATGAAGTTCAGTGATTTTTTTTTTAGTGTAAGTAATTGTACTGTTTAAGAACATTTGACCTGCCGGGCTCGGTGGCTCAGCTGTAATCCCGCGCCTTGGGAGGCTGAGGTGAGTGGATTGCCTGAGCCTACGGGTTCGAGACCCGCCTGGGCAACTTGGCAAGACCTCATCTCTACAATAAATAAAAAATTAGCGGGGCATGGTAGCGCGCGGCTGTAGTTCCAGCTACTTGGAAGGCTGAGGGGGAAGGATTGCTGGAGCCCAGCAGGTTGAGGCTGCGGTGGCCGGGAACAGCCACTGCCCTCCAGTCTGGGCGACTGAGTGACTCCAACTCAAAAAAAAAAGAACATTTGACCTAATGGAGTAAGAGGTCAGCCTATCAGACTTTCAAGTAGAACTCCTACTAAGGTTATATATAGTAGTGAAACAATTAAGAACTTGAGAATCACCATATTTAGACATTAAAGTTATTAGACCTGTAATACCTTCTTAACTTTTTGAAAATACTTACTATGTAGCAAAGAAGGCAACTGTGTATAGTAAGTGTATGAATTAAGTATAAAAAGTTGGGAGGTGTTTAACTAAGTAATGCTATACATAAGACCAAATATTATTTAAAGGATCATGATTTCTATAATTTGTAAGATTTATAAATGTAAGATTTGTAAACTAAATTTTAGCACATAAGGAAGAATTACCTTTGAATGTGTAAATTTTAAACATTTTATATTATTTTTTAAACTCAAATTAACTCCTGAATAGTCTTTCATTATATCAAACTCACTCTCAATGGCATCAAAAAACTCATAATGGACGAGCAGTAACAAGGCTGTTTTTCTTCCCACTAAAGTGTGTGTTCACTCCACAGAACTGGTTTGTCTTTTCAGTTATTCTTTATTTGATCTCCACTTCCTAGGACATGGACTGTAGCTTTTGAAAGATGGAGACAAGAAGTAGCAGCACTATTCTACTGACCCCTCCAAATGTTTGGTTCAGTGGCTTGCTTCAACAGCCATTAACCTGTTTGTGTAACTTAGCAACTCTCGACCCTAGCTGTGTGTTAGAATCTCACGGACAGCTTTTGGAAAATACTTATGCTTGGATTCCATCCAGATCAATTAAATCAGAATCTCTTAGGGTGGGACATAAGCATTTTGTTTTTATGTTTCTGAGTGATTCTACATATAGGCAGAGTTGAGAATCACTGGTACAAGAGTGTGAGCCTCCCATAGTCTGAAAGACCCCATGGTTTGAAAGACCCAAGGGTGATTCTAGACCAAGACTTTTTGATAGAATTTTTAGCTATCATGAAAATGTTCCATAAATCTGTCCAATTTGGTAGCTACTAGCCAGGTGTAGCTATTGACCGCTTGAAATGTGGATAGTGTGACTGGAAAACTGAATTTGAAATTAATTCACATGTAAATATACATAGATGCATGTGGTTAGTGACTAAAGTATTGGACAGCACAGTTCTGGAGTTTTAGGCCATTTTAAATGATCTCAGTCAATTATTAAATAGATGCATGCTGGGTGAGGTGGCTCATGCCTGTAATCTCAGAGCTTTGAAAGGCCAGGGTAGAAGAATCATTCGAGGCCAAGAGTCAAGATCAGCCTGGACAACTTAGCAAGACCCCATTTCTACAAATAAATAAATAGGTGCTGAATGATTTTTTGATACTGGCCTACACTTACCAGCCTAAACTTAGAACTCATGCCTCTTCAGGATACTTCACACCAGCTTCTTAACAAAACCTCCAGTGATATCAAAGGATAGTTTGAAACTTATACTTGTTTCCAAGGACAGTAATGACACTGAACTGGCTGATTTTTTTTCTCATATATGTTGGCAATTTGTTTCTCAAAAAATGAGCAAACACCTTTAAAGCTAAAAATGTCTTAAGTCTCATGACTTTATAATGGAACAGTGAGTGAAGCAATTAAACTCTCGGGAAAGAACCTTGTCAGTACTTCATGTGTCAGTACTTCATGTTACAGTATTTTTCTTTTTTTTTGTCTTTTTTTTGAGTTGGAGTCTCACTCTGTTGCCCAGACTGGAGTGCAGTGGTCGCTCCCGGCCACTGCATCCTCGACCTGCTGGGCTCTGGTGATCCTTCTGCCTCAGCCTTCCAAGTAGCTGGAACCACTGGTGCGTGCTACCATGCCCTGCCAATTTTTTATTTATTGTAGAGATGAGGTCTCTCCAAGTTGCCCAGGTAGGTCTCGAACCCGTGGACTCAGGCAATCCACTCACCTCGGCCTCCCAAAGTGCTGGGATTACAGGCTGAGCCACTAAGCCTAGCATTACAGTGTTTTTCAACTGGAGATTGTCCTCTGTCTTAGAGGAAGGAGAATTTCCAGTAGATTGGAGCGGCGGCCTGAGTTTCAGAGCTAAATATAGTCACTGGCATGGCAGCCTCCCTTTTTCTCATGGATACTATGTCCTATTAGTGAATGTGGGTCTTTAGTGGTTGGTGAGATAAAATCTTAAGAAAAAACAGCAAAATGACAGACACAAAAGTCTTTTTAAGGTGAAACTTCATATTGAACAAAATTAGATTCTATCTTTACCCACTTTTAAAAAATCACTTGTAAAGTATAGATTACTATTTTTTAAGTCAAAATACACATATATATGAATTATTGGCAAATAAATCTCTGAAGTGATATTAGTGCTGAGGCACAAGGAGAATCCTCCCTCAAGTCTTTACTCAACTCTCACCTTTTCAGTGAGGCTACCCTGACCACCTTATTTAATACTGCACTATGTATTTATTCATTATATTTACCAATTTTTTTTTTTTTTTGAGTTGGAGTCTCACTCGGTCGCCCAGACTGGAGTGCAGTG
>NW_007253068.1:140000-208345 GCF_000164805.1 Carlito syrichta
GGAGCCCAGCTGGTTGAGGCTGCGGTGGCCGGGAGCGGCCACTGCACTCAAGTCTGGGTGACAGAGTGAGACTGCAACTCAAAAACAAAAAAACAAAATATCTAACATAGCAGATACCATCTGATTCTCCAGAGCAGTGTTCTCAAAGGGTGGTCCCTGGGTCAGCAGCATTGGCATAACCTGGAAACGTGCTAGAAATGCAAATACACCCCATCACAGACTCCCTGAAGCGGGAACTTTTGCGGTGGGGCCCTGCAATTTGTGTCTTCATAAGCTTTCTAGATAAGTCTGGGCACACTGAGTTTGAGATCCACTGAGCTAGAATATAGCAAATTCTCCTAAGGTGTCCCAGAGGGGAAAACTTCCATATATCTCAAAGTTGATTAGACCGAAACATCTTAGTACATAAAACTGGCTTTGTAAGTTGTGAAACAGAAGCCAATGTTCCATTCGGACTTAATGTTTTGAATCACGAATTCACCCACTTCAGCAAGGTCTCCCTGAATTTCCAAGTCTTTGATCTTTTTTTTCCTTGTAAAAATTCAACTTCTGAAAGAATTTCATCGGATGTTCCCGAAAGTGTAGTACAAGTGTACCTGAAGCAAATTTAATACAACACAATTTCAGAGATACACAACTGATAAATTAGGAGGGCAGTCACTCCTTCTATGAAAAAATTATTAGATTTATAAAGTAATAAATCTACTAGAGGATTCAACAGCAATATCACACACTATAATTCAAAATAGAAGTCAGTGTACATCTAACATGACAGTACAGGAGGTAAGTGCCCAGGCTCTGATTTCAGACTTGTCAGTTCAAGCTCTAACTTTTTCATTTACTTACTATGTAACTTGGGCCAAACCTCAAGTATGTAAACCTTTCTATGCCTCACAGTTTCTGCAACTGTAAAATGGGTATAATAACTGTCTTATCTCCTAACTTTGTGTGAGGATTTAAAGAGAAAGTAGAAATAGCATTTAGGCTAGAGGCTGAAACACAGCAAGTGCTAGTTAAGTGTTGTCATCGTTGTTTTAAATTAGCCCACCAGTGACCAGTCTGGTCCCTATGAAAACATACATTGGTGTTTTATCACTCGAAACTGTTTATACAAAGTAGTTAAAGTTTAGACAAAGTAAATAAGAACTAACCATATTAAACACTAGATACTCAGGTGTTCACCCTTCTAGGTACTCTTCCCTAACCAAACCAATCATGGTGATTTCAATCTCCTAGTCAGTGACTGGCTTAGGTATGAACAAGTCCTACACACCTGGCCAATGAGCTGTGAGAAACACGGTGCTGTCGGGCTTCTGGGAAAGAATTTCGTTCCTTATAAAAAGATAAATAAGAGAGACTCTTCTTGCACTGGAATTTTTAATATTAGTGTATGATGCTTGAATCTACAGCAGCCATTTTGTGACTATGAGTAAAGACATGGCTGATATTACGACACTGCACAACTACAGAGTCTACTGAGAAACTTGATAACTTTGGTGAGCTATTGAACCAAACCTGGAACTGACTTTCCTCCTGATTACTAATTTAGTGGAAAAAATTAATGTCCTTATTTTGTATGCCACTATCAGTAGGGTTCTGTTAATATGAAAGCAAACCAAATGATATAACTCTTTTAGCTAGTATAAACTAATTGGCTCTATGACACAATAATTTTGTGACTTTATTCCTGAGAACATCTTAAACCACATATAGAGAATTCTTTTTTTTTTTTTTTTGAGTTGGAGTCTCACTCTGTCACCCAGACTGGAGTGCAGTGGCCGCTGCAGCCTCAACCTGCTGGGCTCCGGTGATCCTTCCGGCTCAGCTTTCCAAGTAACTGGAACTACAGGTGCACGCTACCACGCCCAGCTAATTTTTGATTTATTGTAGAGATGAGGTCTCGCCAAGTTGCACAGGCGGGTCTCGAACCCGCGGGCTCAGGCAATCCACTCACCTCAGCCTCCCAAAGCATGGGATTACAGGCTGAGCCACCAAGCCTGGCTGAAAATTCTTAAAATAGTTCCTTCTCCTCCAATTCATCTGTACAGAAATAATATCAGTCTTACTTTCCTGCTCCATCCATGATGTGTTAAACTAAATATCTAGTTATATTATCTTCATAGATTCAAATATCCAAATATAATGTGATTCATAATATTCATAATATGAATCTTCATAGTTTCATATATTCAAATATGTTTTTAAAATTTTTGCTACATATTAATAGAGATTATTACAGATTTCAATTTAAAATGAATATTTTAGTTCCAATATGATTCTTCAATATGAATTGTATCTCCCTGTTTCATCTTCACAGTTTATATTTACATTGATAGTTATTTCATGACAGTGTGAGCAAAATGTATAAAATGAGACTCTAATAGGTTTTAAAAATGTTTTCATTAAATGAATCTCACTGGGACATGCCTCAAATTGCCACTATCTGAAAAATCCTCTCAGTTTCTCTTCTGAAGCAAATAAGTCAATGTTTTATGTCTCATTTTGTAACAGGAATTTGCATTAGGTAATTATTTATGTAGCATCTATTTGAGCTATATATCAAACTTAAGAGTTATCACCCCCTTCCATATGTGAATATTTGGTGCACAAATAATTGTTCTTCAATGGAGGACCACTTGTCAAATTCTATATAAACAGATTTAAATTAAAAAAAAAAAAAGGTTTTACTCCAGAAATCTTATTTTACCCTCATTCCCAAATGGAAACCTCACACATCTAGGACCTTAGACTTAAAGTACCTTTAGATCTCTGAAACATAATGGACTATAAACTCCATTAGAGCAGGGATCTTTGCCTCTTTTTCTTAATATTGTGTCCTAGAATCTTATCCTAATAGTACATAATAGATGGGGTTAGGAAGATCTAGAACAAGCAAATCTCCAAAGATAAACATTGAACAAATGAGGTATAAAATATGCTTTCATCCTTTTCATAAAGAAATCATTTTTATGAAATTGTAAATCTTTGCTTTACTTTCCCATTGAAGCCTCCATTTGAGAATCATTTTTGGAAAGCTCAAAACAAAGTCATAACACAAACACACAGTTTGTGTTTTAGTTTCCTCTTCTCTTCCTTTGCAAAACCATGCTGAGGACAGGAGTGTGTCTGTAGAGTATTATGGAAAGTCGCAACACATCCAGGAAATAGCACAGGTGAATATGTGCAAGAACAGAGTATGTGCAATTTCAGGTCTGCCCTGAACTTGGTTTCAAAGGGTAACATTTTTATTTATTTTTCTTTTTCCTAAAAAAGTTCATTCCAAGGTAGGTTAAATTATTCCTGGCTAATATTTTCAGCATTTTATGTTAAGTCATCTTAGTATCCCTAAGTGTTTCTTCCCTTTGTTACCTCATCTTACCATTACCCATTATCTAATGGGTTTGGCTAACCTGAAATTTCTTCAATCTTTAGCAATACTAATAGATACAAATTAATAAATTAGGAAATTATGTTGGTTCATTACATTAAGTCTTAATATAATTTTCAGTTCATTTCTGTTCCTGACCAAGCTCCATAATTTCAAGTTCATTTTTCTGAGGCTTATTGTTTAGAATTTGATTTACAGATTCTCCACGTCTTTTCGCATCATTTCTTTCTTTTTTTCTGCAACCTGTTTTCTGGTCATTTCACTTCTCATGAGCCCCTCCCTCCATCACAGGGATGGGCAGGATGAAAAAAATGATATGACATTTTAATACAGTCAATTTTGCTACTTGCTACTATCTCTGATAAAATGGTGTGCAAGACAGACAAGAGTGAGTAAGTGTTGACTGAAATGACATCTTGGGATTTAAAAACAAATAATTTTGTATGGTCCATGGTCTAACAACTGTTACCATGAAAAACTGAGTTAGTTCTCTCCATACTAAATTTCATAAATAAAGGGTTTTTAATGATAAAAAATAGTTTCTTATAACAATTCTAATCACAATCACACCCATTTCATGAACTAAATGTCTATAAAATGTTGTCAATTAAAAAAATTAGTGTTCAAGGAATCAAGAGCTAAAATGAAGCTCAATGTGGATTTTAAAATGGAGAATAATATAAAACAGTGAATTGCTTTTGCCACACAGATTTAAACCTCCTACTTACATAGTGATGTAAGAGTCACATATAAAAGGATATCTTTAATATAAATGTCGATGGATGATTTTTTTAAAGTGAAGATTTAACTCTAATAGTTACTTCATAATCAATGATGTAATAGTCAATGATGCAGGAGAACAAAGAACATTGCATAGCTACATATGGACTTCATAGCATCAGTTTGTTTTTAAAAGGGGGGCTACGTTATAGAAATAATTTTACTTTTCAGAGATTAAATAAAATGAAACACATGACCATTCTGAATAACAGACTATTTAAGCAACAAATGTGTTGTGAAGTATATTTTATTTGGCAGATCAACTTCAGAGAACTAAACTCTCCAACATAACCAGAGGGTTAGCATAATATATTTACACCTGCAGTATTTCATTCTATAAATAATCTATAATGTCAAAAACCAGTCTTGATGGGGCATTTATGTTTTACAAAGAGATAAAATATTATACTGAATATTTTCACATTTCTGTAGCATAATGTAAGTGAAATATAAGCATAATACATAATTATTTTTGAAGTTCAAGGAAAGGGCTCTATAGATAAATTATAGGGACACAAAAATCAGAAATACTATTTCTAGTCATTTTTACACATTCTTTTACTTCAAACTATTAAATGATTAAATAATGAAATGAGCATTTACCTATTTCAAAGTAAATAAAAACACTACACTAATTTTGAAATTTTCACTCTTTCAAGAAATAATATATTCAATCATATGGAAAAGTGGTCTAGGATACTATTTCAGTTGTTTTTATTTTATTTGGCAAAATAATGTGTTTTAAGGAGCAATCACTGATTCCTCTCACTTTCTTTTTGAACTAAGAACGTACTTACTATCTTCATAAACAACTGACATATTTACAGAGACCATTAAAACCTATGTCATATCGTAACACATTTTTGTTCTTGGGAGGCTTTGGGCCTAAATCTCATATTCTCTAATCAGATAACTCTCAATAAGAACAAAGATGGAAAAGATATAATCCTGCATTTAGATATGTGAACATAAAAAATTTTAAAGTTAAAAGCAAGTGTGCACATATTCTTAAAAAATCATATTCCAAAATATTTGTTTTTTTTAAACAAGGCTTCTGTAAATTCAATTGAAGTATCACTTTAAAATGAAACAAATAAACAATAATGTAGGCAATTATGATCCACAAACTACTAGAAAATCCTCAGGAAGAAACTTAGAATAGTTATTTAAGAAATCTCTAGTTTCAAAATGAAATTCAACTTTTACAATGTTCAGGGAACTAAAACTCCAACGTTTTATCAAATTGAAAATACACTAACACATATGGTTTTAGAATATAAGGAAAACATGAAATGATACTGAGAAAAGAGAGGATAAACCAACAGCTTATTAATGAAGAATTTTGGAATGGAGATAATAAATCAGATCAGATAAAACACAACTGAAAACTGCATGCCTGCCCCTGATGTTCCCTGGACTGGTTGTGACGACATGTCTTCTCTCACCACAGTTCACAGTTCACAGAAAACATTTAAATAACACAACTGAGTATTTCCACTGACTAAATTAAACTTTCTATAAGAAAATAAAGAAATAAGAGAATAGATCAAATCTTGCCCCACCTCTTTTTTTTCTTCCTTTTTTCTTTTAGTGAAACTGACATAAATTGTTGAGGCGCACTACAGCGCCACCAACACAGATCAATGCAAAACAAAAAAGATCTCCCACCGTGTGCAAAAAGAAAAAAAAATTAGAAAAATGCCAAAAATTACAAAATGTCTCCCAAATGTACCTTATTGGAGAAGAACATGATATATCTTCAAAGATTATCTAATGAAGAGCTTCAGAGAAATCATATTACAGACTACAAGTTTAGATCTGATCAGCAAATAAAAGATCCACTATTTAGTAACAGCCATAACTTAATATAAACCCGGTTATGTCAACCTCCACCTTCATTATACCAAGGGCAGCTTTCTGTAGTTTGTATCCAAGTAATCCATCAAGAGAACTACAATAGGTTCATTTAAAAAAAACAACAACAAAAAACTACATCCATAGTTTGCCTGCTGTTAATTTAGCCCTGGACAAATTAGGTAATACATAATTTTTATAAAGAGGATATGCACATATTTGGCATTACCAACATTGCTGGCACAAAACAAGTCCGTCTTGAAATATTTGAGTTTCTCTGTAGTTCACAGTAATTAAAGTATAATTTATATTATAAATATTTAGCTTTAACAATGCAAAAAAAAACTATTTTTTTTTCGGTAAAAATTAACCAGACAAGATTATGTGGAACGTGCAGAGATCAAAGCTAAAGAAATATACAAAGATTGGTCTTGCTAGAAGAAACACAATGAAAATCCTTTTAATCTGGTGGCTTATTCAAAGACTTAATGACATAAATGTTTAAAATTACAAACTTACCATTAGTGGAGGCAAAGAAGAAGCCAGTTCTTGAAAAAAAATTGTAACAATATAGGCTGGATACTTGTGTCCCTGGAAACAACAGCCTCCAGGCAGCATATGGATCTTCAAACATCTTTAAAATATTTGGCAAATAAAAAGTAATACTTTCTTCCATGATCGGTGGCTGAATGGGGTGACTTTCCCCAGGATCTGGAGGCGTTTGGGGGAAATCGGAGAAATATCCACAGAAGATTAAAAGCAGAGGAGGCAGCGGCAGCCAGAAGACTCTGGGGTTAACAACTTTGCGATGGCAGCAGGCGTGCTCTGATTGGCTGGGAGGGCAGTGTCCCTACAGTCTGCACTATCCCCCGCTCCCCCCGCCTCCTGCAGCTCGGAAAAAAATGCAGTGTGTGTGCCATTTTACACTGGGCTTTTAAAAGCACAGCCACCCAAATGACAAAAGTCTAAGCTCGCTATTAAGTGACACTGCAAAACAATAGCTCTGACGACTGCCTGTTAGCTCAGGGAAGATGCCCTTTTCACATCTCAAGGAACACTCTCGTGTCTTGTGTGTGCTTTTTTTTTTTTTAAACGACATAGTGTTTTTCTTAAGCAAACTGTTTATCATTTCAAAGCCGTCGATATCTCATCTGGATGCAAATATGGCCATTTGAAAACTATTTCTATCAAAATATTTCTGATTTGACATTATTAAGATACCTAAAGAAGCTAGTCATCCTTGAACGAAATTCATGACTCCTTTAGCTCCGAGATGTTTAATTCCTTGAGAAAATATAATTTGTTACCCATAATAACTACCGTTGATGCAAAAAGTAAAATAAAATAATGAATTTAGTGGTTAAATTAAAACAATAGGCATACTCCCGCCCCTCTTCGCCGTCCCCCTTAAGAAGTGTGTTTCAAAAACCTTTACTGGCTGACAGAATTCTACCACTCTGCCTTACAAACAAAATGGCTGTGGTACCGAGTTTTTTGGATCCTCCCACTGTGCCTCCTCCTGGCCTCCAGGAAGTGGGAAAAATCCAAAATAAATACTGTACTAAAAGTACATTGTTGAATCTGAACTCGAGGGAAACCTTTGGTAAGAGGGTCTTAGAAATGCGCTGCTTTTTATTAGTTTCTTTTTTAATTGTTTTGAAAAGAACATCAATCACTAGAGATTTACTTGACTGTAATTTGAACTTCCTGCTTTACATATTTATAAGGTCTTTCACCTATCTTGGCAGGCTTTCAAATTAAGTGGGTTGGGAAATTTGATGTGCTATCTCTCCTCGTGAGCTGAGTCAGGTATTCGGTGGTTGCAACTGGGCTTTTAAATAAAGACAAAGTCTAAAACTTAAAAAAAAATTAATGTTAAACACATGCAACACTATGATTGATTTAATGTAAATGTAAAGTCACAAACGTCAGCAAATATTGAAATGTGTCAAATATTGCAAATATGTGTTAATTGAACACATTCAAAGTATAAAATGATTTGCTAACTAAATTTCTAATGAGCCAAGGATAGAACAGGGTTTAAAGGAATTGGATGAGGAAAAGGTGGGTAATTGCTTACATTCTTCAGGATCTTTACACACACACACACACACACACACACACACACACACACACACACACGTCTGTTATCCCTGGTTGGCATTTAATAGATGACATTCTTAGAAAGCTAAAACTAGGGTGACTATATAATTTATCATCTAAAACAGGATACTTTGAGAGTAAAAGGTAGCATGTTACTAATTATAAGACAACTGTAATAAACAGGGCCTGCCTATGGTAAACCAGTAGGTAGAACTCACTGTGTTTTAGAAAGATTTGTTTGAACGTTTGCCAGATGGGCCAACGACAGCCATGAGGCCCCAGTCAGTTTAGTCAGAATTGGAGCTGGACCCCTCTCTGGGCTTCACCTACTGCCCTTAATCTACTGTCAGTTGAAGTAGACAGTACAAATAGATTCAAATTCAGATGTATTTAACGAACAGCCATGGCAAGAAAAATATCTAGATATTCACATCTACATATTTATATATACATACATATGCTTTATTATCTACATATTAGAAAATTCTGTGCACTTTGCACAATATGCATATTTCTAGTTACATGCTTTCCTATGGGTGAATTTTCTTTGGAATTTTTTGAGACCGTATTCATGATATGCATGATTTGAAGGTTTTTGTTTTGGTTAAAGTAAAATATAATGTGAAAATGTTTTAGAAGAATTATCACAGAACAACATAAGATACTTTTTCTGTTGTTTATTAAAATTTCTCTTGAGAACTTGGAATGTGCCAGGTATGATGCTTGATGCTACATATATGTTAATGAACGAACAGGTAGCTTATCTTCTTCTTTATGGAGTTCATAATCTAGTGGGGATCCAGATACAGGCAAACAAATACAGTAAAACCTTGAACAACATGAGGGTTGGGGTGCTGACCCCCCATGCAGTTAAAAACTCACATATAACTTTTGGCTCCCCCAAAACTTAACTACTAATAGCCTACCGTTGACTGGAAACCTTATCAATAACATAAAGTTTATTAACACATATTTTTTATGTCATATGTATTTTATACTGTATTCTTACAATTCAGTAAGCTAGAAAAAGAAAGTGTTATTAAGAAAATAAGAAGGAAGAGAAAATGTTAATAAATTAATGAATATTTATTAGATATTAATTTATTAAACAATAATTTTAAAATATTAAACATAAAATTTGATGATGTGGATTATCAAAAAGATCTTTATTCTTATTGTCTTCACACTGAGTAGCTGAGGGGGAAGAAGAAGGGGGCTGGTCTTAGTGTCTCAGGAGTGGCAGGGGTGGAAGTGGAAAGCAGGAGAGGCAGGCGCACTTGTAACTTTTACTGAAAAAAATCTGCATATAAGTGGATCTGCACAGTTCAAACCCAATTACTGAAAGTGTCCTTAGAGAAACAGAGTGCAGTATAGAGAGAAAAACGAGGAGGGAAACACATATATCAGGTGGTAAAGAAGTTGTCTCTAAGCAGGTAACATTTAAGCTAGACTTGAAGGGTAAGAAAAAGCCACATTTGAAAATTGCCTGAGAAGTTTCAGACTAGGAAGAGGTTCCAACATGTGCGAAGGCCCTGAGGCAGAACGGAGCTTGGCATATCCCAGGAAGAGAAATGAGGCCAGTGTGGTTGCAGCATAACAAGAGGAAAAGAAAATGGCATCAAATGAAGTCAGAATGTAGGTAACAGGGAGATCCCACAGAGGTTTGTGAGCCACAGAAAGGTGTTCCATACCTAAGCAAGAGAATTAGAGACAGAGACTAGAATGTTGGAATTTTTAGAGGTTTTGATAATATAATGTCCAGAGAAGCTGTGGTTAAAAAACACCAACAACAAAAACCTCAATGCTAATTTTGAATTTACATAGCTACATCACAAGGTTGTACTATTATATTTTTGAAAGATTCATATTTTGTCCATATAGTTACAGCCATTGATTATGCTTCAGTTCATAAATAAATATGAACAAGAAACAAATACCTAAGAGCATACATATTACTAGTACAATGGAAAGGAGAAATTCAGGCAACTATTTGCCTCAATTTTCTGCTTTTCTTTAGTAGTGCTAATTTTGATATATTTTATTCAAAAAGATTACATTTTCTTTCAGTTGAATAAAGCTCAACTTTTTTTTAACAAATGAGACAAAGCATTATTAAAGGTAGAATTTAATATAATTGGAATAAAAACAGTTATTCTTTTTCAATTTGGTAACTGATGGTTAGCAAACCAAAATCCTACATTCACATGGGCAGAACTAACATATCCAATTTCTTAGATCTAAGACTTAGAAAAATTTAAGAGGCAGTTAGGTCAAATCAATGTTGTATAATCCCTTGGGTGAGCTTTGATAGTAATAGGAATTCCCAAACAAATCAAATTGTGAACTAATTAGGTAGTGTAGTTTGTAACATCTTTACCTCACAGATCTGTGAGGTGAAGGAAGATCTATTTTGGAATTCAGATTAATTTTCTGAATCAAAACATTAATGTAGTACAGCATTCTATAATCCAATGAACTGGTATTTTTGCAGTGAAAAAGTAGGACCAGTCACGCTAAATGGGTAAAACCTATAGGAAGTCCCACATCAATTCAGGTCAGCTTTTGCCACTAAACAGGATGTTACAATTCTTAGTTTTCAAAGATTTGAGGAATTCATAATTCTAGATAAAGGATTGTGAATCTGTAGGCTTTATTTCCATTCAGATCGTTTTTAAAAAAAACTATTCTTAGCTTAAAGCTCATAGTCCTAATGATTATGAACAATTGCAATTTGGAAATGGCCATAGTTCCATTTGTAACCCTAATGAATTAATGTATACAATATCATTACATTTTGTGTGGTTCTAGGCAAGTCCTGTTAATTTTACCCTTTAAGATTTTCCCCATATTTTTCTTCTTAAGAATAGTGGCAATCATAAGAGATAAGATAGACAAGAAGGACCTCATCTAACTGAATAGCTTCTGCAAAGCAAAAGAAACCATCTAGAGAGCAGGGACACAGCCCACAAAAAAATATTTGCCAACTCTGTATCTAACAAGGCCTAACAGCCAGGATCTACAAGGAACTTAAACCTGCCAAAAGGAAAAACAAACAAACAAACAAAAAACCCCATTAAAAAGTGGACAAAATATGTGAATAGTCTCTTCTCAAAAGAAGATATACTGGGCAGGCAACAGACACATGAAAAAGTTCTCAGCCTCACTAATCACCAGAGAAATGCAAATCATAACCACATTGAGATACCTACCACCTAATTCCAGTAAGAATGGCCACCATTAATAAAACAAACAACAACAGATGCTGGCGAAGATGTGGAAAAAAAGGAATGCTTCTACACTGCTGGTGGGAATACAAACTAGTGCAACTTCTTTGGGAAACAGTGTGGCAATTTGAAAGAACTAGATGTTGATCTTCCATATGATCCGGAAACCCCCCTACTGGGAATATACTAAAATCATTCTTTACAAAAGATACCTGTACACACATGTTTATTGCAGCTCTATTTACAATAGTAAAAACTTGGAACCCATCGTGCTGCTCACAAAAACTGGACTTAATAAAAAAAAAAATGTGGTACACAATAGAATATTATGCAGCTGTAAAGAAGGACAAACATATGGACTTCACAGCAACTTGGATGGATTTAGAGTCTATCATACTCACTGATCTATCACAGAAACAAAGAATAGAGTATTACATGTTCTCACTCATAAGCGGATCCTAAGCATTTACCCTAATACTATAAGAAAAGAATTGGCAGTAGCGGGATCCTGCCGGGGTGGGAGCCAGGAGGGCACAACATCAATAAGGGTACCTGATCTCAGACCAGACAAAAAGAGGAGTGGCAGATTACAATTTTTTGCAAATGTGTTTTAAAGCAATACTTCACCAGACTTTTTATTTTCCAAATGTTTTAATGTCTTTAGCAGAGATTATAAGACTGTTTACTTCAGAATTCATTACCTGTTGTGCAATGATTTTAGATTCCATTTATCCATTGCAAGTGAAGTGGCATTTTCAAGAAAGGTCATTCACAGGAGTAGTCTGTGACCTTCGGTGTGGCCAAGATTGCTCACTGACCAATCAACATCCCTCCTTCCCTTTCTTATTCATGAAATCCAATTTTATTTTGAATTTACCACCTACAACTGTGTTGCAAGACACAGTTTTAAGCAATGAGATATAAACAGAAGTCATTTAGTTGGGCTTCCAAGAAAGTGTTAAAGGGGGCTGACATAGTGGATGCTGCCTTTGCTTCTCACCTTTGCCCTTCTTCCTGCTTCCACAGGTCACCACCCCTGGATAGAGTCAGGAGCTACACTGTGTCAACCAAAGGGGGGAGTTCACAGCTAAAGGAAGTTGCATGGAAACAAGAAAGCTCGGCTCTGCGGAGCCCCCATATCAGCCCTTGATAACCTGCTTTTAGACCTTTTTTTTTTTTTACATGAGAGAAAAAGAAAACAACTTGTTTAAACCTTTCCTTTATTGGATCTATTCTTTAAAACTAAATGCAATTCCTAATAAAATTAGTGTGAGTTATCTTTAAATCTTCTCTCTGTAAAAATTAGCTATTTCTTAATTGCATTGCATAGTATTAGACTGAGGGGCGAGTAAAGGGACCTTCTGGGATGCAAGAAATCTGTGTCTTCATCTGTTATGGTTACATGTGTTTATATATATATATATATATATATATATATATACACACACACACACATATATATGAGATATGTATATATGTATGATTTATGTACGCATATCATATGTGGAAAATTTTTTAGCTATACATTAAGATCAGTGTACCAAATGTGTTTTATTGTATGTATGCTATCTCTTCATCAAAGAAAGCTATTTTAAAATAGAGAGTGATAGGATCTGATAATTTGAAGGCACTGCAAGAAAGCAAGACAGATATAATTATTTTAAAAATTCAATAATCTTTTTGTTCTAAATGCCTCTATTATGCAGAGTGCCTAAGACAACTGCCTATTTCTCCCACAAAAAAGTGATGCTCCTTTATGTCTACATGTTCTCCTGTAGTCATGTTGCTGGCATTCAGTGGTCTAGAGTTGCGTATCTCTTCACTATTCTCTCTCTCAATATTCTTTTTACTTATTGTTTTACACTTCGTCAGCAGCAGCTATCTCACTTCATTTTCGAGCTCTAAATCTTGAGTGACCTCAGCCATCACTCAAGTTTCTCATCCCTAGGTATGTGGCTTGTTAGACTTCTAAGCTCTGTGCTAACTGACCTACTGTGGACATTGTGGATGTGAAGTGGTTGAATCGCCAAGTCCTAGGTTGGGGTTTTCTGTAATAGGATATAGGAAGTATCATTGTAAAAGCACAGGGGGAATTTTTCATCTAGCATTCAATGTGAAAGTTATACATTTTGCTATGAAAATAAACAAACAAACAAAGAAGCTCCAACCTTTCCTATATTGAACCCCTAGCTGCTCCAACCCCACCCCCATCTTCCAATGCAGGGTAGTGATGAGAAAACGCATACATTGACAGAGACCATACTGCTTAAAATTTCAACACTGCATGGATTTATGAGGTAAAAGAGGAACAGGGATAGCTACAGCAACAGAAACACAGTTGGTAAAGCCTGTCACTTAAAGCATGAATCTTGAACAATTACAGAAAGGAGGCCAGAGAATTTTCTGTAAGAGATCATTACAGCTTCCATACAAGAAAGGCCATTTACTGTTACAAAATATGAATCGTTATCGGAACAGAACGAGCATCAGCAAGTAATTCAGGCTTAGAATGACAAAGGAAGAGGAGTCTAATAGGATGAAATCATAAATAATCTCCCTAGCTATATCTAACTAAGGGTTCTTAGAATTCCTCTGTGGGAGTGGGGGAATGAAGAGGTTGACATAGTGGCAGAATCTACACAGGTGGCTTATTGTATTCTTCATATTTAGTCAGTTATTCTTAATGAGTCTTATTGTCTTTTACGATGTTGCATTTAAAGAACACTTTCATCATTGTTTTAAGCTATATTTTGAGACTGAATAGCCCTAGACTGACAATTGCAATAAAATTCCAACTGACAATTGCTCAGAGTAGGTGGTGCAGAGAAGCAGCACCCCTTTACCTGTCTGGCTGGGTTAATACCAAACAGGGCCACACACTGGGAAACATGGGGCTTTGATGTTGCTGGTAAGGGTAACTAGTAAAAGACAGGCAGTTCTTGCAAAGTTGGATTGCCAGTGTGATGATCCACTTCTACTTTTTAACCATTTAAAAAATCAGGCTGGGCTCGGTATCTCAGCCTGTAATCCCAGCACTTTGGGAAGCCAGGGTGAGTGGGTTGCCTGAGCCTGAGAATTTGAGACCAGCCTAGGCAATTTTGTGAGACCTCCTCTCTACAATAAATGAAAAATTAGCTGGGTGTGGTAGTGCGCCCCTCTAGTTCTGGCTACTTGGAAGGCTGAGGCAGAAGGATTGCCGGAGCCCAGCAGGTTGATGCTGGGGTGGCCATGAGTGTGCCACTGCACTCCAGTCTGGGCAACAGAGTGAGACTCTAACTCAAAATAAATAAATAAATAAATAAAAATAAAAAATAAATTTTAAAAATCAGTGTTTGATATATATGATATAAATACAAATATTTATGATCAGCAGACTATTACCTAATGTCAAATCTAGCTTTCAGTTTTTCTAATTGAAAAAAAAAATAACTGCAGTTTAATGACCTTCGCTATTTTCTTGTGTATTATTCTCTTCTATTGTATTCATTTTTTTTCCAGATGGTAAAAGTAACATAAACTCATGACTAGTCATTTGGAAAACAGGAAAATGTGTAGTAAATCATGTACTAACCACTTATAGTCCTGTTTCTCTGGGTTTCTTTACAGTTCTCTCTTTCCTGTGTTTCATCTTGTGTTGGCAAACTTTCAGAATAAAGGGTGCCAAGTCAGCGATTCCTATTATATAACGGAACAAGAATATATAATAGCAGTCATAAAAATAACTCAGACAGGAGTGATTACATAATTAACACAATTGCACCCTACTTTGATAAAGGGCAGAGATTCTACAAGAGGCATAAGAAAATTGTCCCCCTCTCTTAGTTCTAAATTATTTGTAAAATCATAGCACAAGTACAGACTACTTAAAATGAGATTATAAGCTTACTTGCTTGCTTCCTAATTGCTTACCAAGATCATTGGAGTTGAATGTATGGGTTACGGGGAGAGTGTATATTGAGTAGGGGATAACCATGGAAGATAAAACAGTTGGAAAACAGGGAAAGACAACTAAGGGACAAAAATAAAGATATGGGATTTCTGGGAAATGAGGGAGAAGCTGTATCAAAAGAGGAGAGGTGGAGCATAAAATAATATGGGATGATGCCATAGTGTGACCAGATAATTTATAGAAAAATCCAGGACATTTTCAAGAGTGAAAATGGCACTATTAATAATTGTACTAGGACAATGGGTTGGAAAACCAGGGAAATATGGTCACTTGACATACATACACTTTAAATACAGGAGAAATCAGAAAATATGGTCACTTTAATGCACATTTAGAAACCAAATCTATAGCCTTGGTGGCAGTTTTCTGTTTGCTACCTTTAACATATGCATGACAAGCTCTTGATATTACTATCCTTAATATTTGACTTGCCATCATTGACCTCATTGTTTTTCACTAGTAAAAGGAACTGCCAACTGGGCACTATTTAACTCCACTGCGAGTTTTTTAAAGAGATTGCTTATCCAGGAGTTGGTGTAAAATGATGATGAAGCCATGATCACGTTTCAGGCATCAGGAGAATGAGTTAGCTGCGCTCTATTTAAGGGTCCAGACTTCACTCTCTGCACTGCTAGCAAAGGTCCTTTATTTTTAAGGAAATTTTAAGCCAGAAGTTGACATTCTGGACTTTGTCTTGGCCTCTCTGTTGCAATATATTCAGTGTCATCACAGAAGTCTTAAAACGTAATTTTCACAAACCGGTAGCTTAGACTGTATTTTCAAGTTAGTTTTGCTGTGTCTGTTATACAGATTTGAAAAAACAATATATCAAATCTCAATTTGCAAACCATAATTTGAGGGACTTTTATCAGGAAACGGGCCAAATTATTTTCTATCTTGAACCAATCCTGAAGCAAAGTTTCTGGGTTAGTTTTCACCCAAGGAAGTCAGTGCAGGGGCTAAAATATTGATAACTGTTCATTAAGAGCTTCCACCCTTTAGGCGTGTAACTCTGAACTGTGCATGATGCTGGGAATTTGCTGTTTGCAAAAGAATCCCTACAAAAGAGCCTTCTGCTACCCTGAGGCCTCTTGGGCCAGCATGTGGTGCTTGATACCATCAGAACAGATTTATTTATTATTATTTTTTTGAGTTGGGGTCTCACTCTATCACCTAGGTGGGGAGTCCCAGGAGCACGATAGGAAGGGATGGGACCTTGGAGGACTACAGATGGTACTTGGAAACTTTTTGTTCTTACTAGCAGGAAGGGATGTCGAGTGGTTCCTCTTTGGCAAGAGACTAGAATACACAATTTATAGGCCTTTTTAGAAATACTCTGTGGTGGGATTTCTTTTTTTTTTTTTTTGAGTTGAAGTCTCACTCTGTCACCCAATCTGGAGTGCAGTGACACACTGCTCATGGCCACCACAGCCTTGACCTGCTGGGCTCAGGCAATCCTTCTGCCTCAACCTTCCAGGTAGCTGGAACTACAAGCATGTGCCACCACACCCGACTAATTTTTTGATTTATTATAGAGATGAGGTCTTGCCATGTTGCTCAGGCTAGTCTCGAACCCCTGAGCTCAGGCAATCCTCTCACTTCCGCCTCCCAAAGTGCTGAGATTACAGGCTTGAGCCACTGTGCCCGGCTGTGTGGTGGGATTTGTAAACTAGAGACACTGGTATCTGTGAGCTCTCTAGTTTAGAAATCCTACCACAGAGTATCTCCAAAAAGGTTCTCTGTAAATTGATGTGCAACCCTATTCCATTCTCTCGCCAAAGAAGAACCACTGGAGCATCCCTTCCTGCTAGAAAGAGTAGAAAGTCTCTAAGTACCATCTGTAGTCCTCCAAAGTTTCATTTCAATATAATTTATACAACAATATAAGCAGACCCTGGACCTTCTGGATGACCTGTCTATAGTCAAGTGCTACCTTGAGATTTCAGTTTTGTGTTTGTGTTTGAGTTAGCATTGAACAATTTACTTTAATCATGGAGTTAATGAGAAAAGAGTCAAAGTAGACTTAATAAATAAATGTTGCACTTATACCAGATGAAGGCCACATAGTATAACAACAAACAGTATAAACAAATGGTTTGCAATAATTTGAATGAAAAAATTAATGGGAAATTTTCACCTCACAGTACCTGGTAGTAACCTGATCATAATGGTATCAGATTCATGCTACAACTAATGATGAGAAAATAATATCATGTGTCACATAAAATTAATTCCTTCATTAGTTTTATTGCTTGGTTTATATTTAACTTATAGGTTGACATTAAAAAAATAGTTATAAGTGAGCATAAGAACTGGTTATATGTGTGCACAAGGATGGCTAAAGAGCATGGGCCAAATTTTTTGGATATCAATCTTAGCACTGCCAACTATTAGCTGAGTAAACTTGGAAATGTTACGTAACCTCTTTGTGTCCTGGTTACTTTATTGGAACAAGGACAATAATAGTACCTACTATTATTGTGAGTGGTAATTGAATACATGTAGATTATTAGAACAGTGTCTGGGAATGCTGAGTATTTCTATGGCAAAAATAATTTGACATGGTAATTTAAATGAAGGTCCAAAAATATGACGAAGTCACTCTACTGGACAAATTAAGGCACATAAGATAAAAAATAACATTTACATAGCACATCTACTTTATGAAATAATTTTCTGTATGTATTGTTTCATTTAATACTCAATATGTACCCTAAAGCTAGATAATATTTTTCTTCTTTTAAAGACAAGGAGACTAAAGCTTGGACAATTGAAGTGATATGGCCTGATAAAATATATATATATGTTTATCATGAGTATTTTATAACTGAGCATTTTCCAAATTTCTTTTAAGTCTCCAGGAATTTCAGAGCTAATTTTGTACAATAGTATATGATAGTTCTTGCATAAAATGTATTGATCTCTATATCTGCATTATATTTTTCTCTCTAGGTCTTAATTTTCTATTCTAACGTATTTTCCCTGATTCTGAAATTTTGTGTATACTATTTAATTATCTGGAATTCTTATAATCTGCCTCATGTGCATTTTGGAAAAAAAAATTTCTTTTGAGTCTGAGTCTCACTCCATAGCCCAGGCTGGAGTGCAGTGGCACGCTCACAGCCACCCCAATAATGACCTGTTGGGCTCCGATGATCCTTCCACTTCAGCCTTCCAAGTAGCTGGAACTATAGGCGCGCTACCACACTTGGCTAATTTTTGGTATATTGCAGAGACAAGGTCTCGCCAAGTTGCCCGGGCTGGTCTCGAACCCGCAGACTCAGGAAATCCACTCGCCTTGGTCTCCCAAAGTTCTGGGATTACAGGCTGAGCCACCGAGCCTGGCCCATTTTGGAAAATTTTGAGCCATAAATAAATAGACTGATCTGTGGTCACCTAACAGGGAAGATCCAGATATAGACCCGAGATCTTTTGGCTTTCTAGGAAAGTCACATTTATTGAGCACCTAGTATGACCTGGTGCTTTGTGCAATCCACACATTAATGATGTGAGGTCAGTTATTGCCCATTTTCATTGAAGAAATTAAAGTTTATAAAAATTATAAGAGTTTCTCAAGGTTAATAAATGTTCTAATTCCTGGTTGTATAAATTATTCTTTTTTTTTTTCTTTTTGAGTTGGATTCTCACTCTGTCGCCCAGACTGGAGTGCAGTGGCTGCTCCCGACCACCGCAACCTCGACCTGCTGGGCTCCGGCGATCCTTCCGCCTCAGCCTTCCAAGTAGCTGGAGCTACAGGCGCACATTACCACGCCTGGCTAATTTTTTGATTTATTGTAGAGATGAGGTCTCGCCAAGTTGCCCAGGCAGGTCTCGAACCCTCAGGCTCAGGCAATCCACTCACCTCAGCCTTCCAAAGCGCGGGATTACAGGCTGAGCCACTGAGCCCCACTGTATAAATTATTCTTAAATAAAAGCACGAGCTTCCTCTTCTAAATTCTTCCCTGTTGTTAACTCTTTGATGCCAGATCTCAGTAACACCCCCCACCGCCCACCCCCCACTCCCGATTGAATGGTTTTTCCTCTTACAGTTTTGCTAAGAGTGAAAATTACTATTCTCCCTGATCCAGGCCAATCTGTGTGTTTCTTTATTTGGACCAGATTTTGGTTTTTACGGGATTTGAAGACTGTTCCTCACATTTGCCTCTGTCCACTCATTCCCTGGCTATTTCAAACCTGTGATAGGATTCCTTTTCCAATCCCTAGCCAGGGGAGAAGGTGGGGAAATCAGCTATTGGCTAGATTAAGACAGAGCAGAAAGTCTGAGCTTGGCTCTCTTCATTATGGCCTCCTCTGTCATGTGGAGGTCCATGAAGTATTATGAAGTACCAAGCAAAGAATAGACTAAATGGCTCTCAATTTTGTCATCATTTTACATAACACTTTGTTGTTTCTCAAATAGTAATATTTTCCAAACTTTGTCATTTGACTATCATCATTTTTGCTGTATTCTCATATCACCTTACTTAAATTTTTGTAACTTAAGAATATTTGACATTTTAATTTAAATATATTATTTTAAAGGGAGACTTTATATTGCTACCATAAATAGAAGGGCAGTATCACTTACTATTAAGGGAGAACAATCTTAAACTAAGTCCGATGACAATACTATTAAATTTTTTCCCAATACACAGATTGGATGTCATGAGGCTTGTAATTTATTTCCAACAATTACGTAAAGTATCACATTAACTATAGATCAGTATGTAAGCAATATAGCTTTCTATGCCACAATTTCTCCATTTTAAAAAGGGTTGAAACTATTTACCATGCTCATTACAGTCCATTATCTATGAGGAAAAGAGAAGAGATTTCCTGTGCCAGTTGGAGACCAAAAATAGAGGTTAGAAACTACAAATAAAGAGAATTGATGGTTTGATATAGAACTGGAACCAGGAGGTATTAAACTGACAAAATTTCCCCTCTTGGTTATAGCTAGAAAGTTTGGTGAGCCCTGCTTGCAGATTTTGAGTAGTAAAATAAAGAAAAGTAAAAAGCATGGTAATATCTTAAAATAAAGGACTTAGGAACTCTTAAGTGAGGGGGGAAATATCACAACAGTAGAGAGAGTAAGAATGGGAGAACAAAAGGATAACATGTGTTCCCAGTGGTAAGAAATACAAGTTCTGATTCCTAAGCAAAAGACTACCTCTAATGATCATTCCAAATTAATCTACTGACTTTGGAAATACACATGCCACACATCCTGAAGACTTCTTTTACTTTTTTATGGTCTTATAAAATGCTGCATGGATTGCTTAGGTGGTAGCTACACCCAAGAATATCATTAGTTACTGAATGAGCAAAGAAAGGCCCAGAAGTCTTTTAGGAAAAGTACATAGATGATGAAACTATTGTAACAATAATTATTCAAGAAAATTCAATAAGTCACTTATTGCTCAATTATAGAGATTATTTTATAAAAGTCATGATTAAAATGCTACTTAGAGTAATTATCAGAGACATTCTTTTAGTGGTTCAGCTGCCAAGAATAAAAAGCATAGCTTGGCTTAGGGAGGAGGCAAATTGTGATTTATTCTGGAAGAAATATATGGAGCAAAAATGAAAATTGATGGTTAGATATTGCAGTAATTCTATTAATTGAGCAGATAATAAGGAATGTTTGCAAATAATCATAAAAGAAAAACGGCTGAAAAGATGGCATAGTAACAATAGAAAAAAAGGTGAAAGGCTTTTAAATTAGTTGAGCAAGATTTGGGGTGTGAATAGTTGTGATGATAATAATGTGGTAAGAATAAGTGGAACAAACCATCAACCTTGAACTCTTTATTACAGAGAAATGCTGCTGTAAATATATTCAATAATTGCCTACCTCCATTAAGTGTGGATCTAGGAAACAGTTAAGCATTTATTACCTTAGGATTAAGTTGCTTGCTAGAAGGCCAAATGGGAGTTCAAAAACTTTTATGTGATGAACATTTTTTTGGAATCTTGTAGAAAAGGAAGAGATTTTTTTAAAAATTCATTTTTCTTCTTCAAAGTACAATAGGTCCAATATGAGTATCTCTAAATGTGATTATAGGCTCACATTATTTTGAAGGAGTAAAGAATCTTTAAGGCATGGGTTCTTCAAAAATATCTGCTTCTTCTTTTTTTTTTTTTTTTGAGTTGGAGTCTCACTCCGTTGCCCAGACTGGAGTGCAGTGGCCGCTCCCGGCCACCGCAGCCTCGACCTGCTGGGCTCCGGCGATCCTTCAGCCTCAGCCTTCCGAGTAGCTGGAATTACAGGCATACACTACCACGTCCAGCTGATTTTTTGATTTATTGTAGAGATGAGGTCTCGCTGCCCAGGCGGGTCTCGAACCTGCGGGCTCAGGCAATCCACTCACCTCAGCCTCCCAAAGACGCGGGATTATAGGCTGAGCTACCGAGCCCGGCTTATCTGCTTCTTAAGAGTAAAAGATGGGATAAAAGACCAGGCACACAAATGTAATCCCAGCACTTTGGGAGGCCGAGGTGGGGGGACTACTTGAGCATAGGAGTCTAGGCAACATAGCAAGATAGCATCTCTACAAAAAAAAAAAAAAAAGAGCTATGCACGGTGGCACACACCTGCACTCTCAGCTACTTGGGAGGCTGAGGCAGGAGGATAGCTTGAGCCCAGAAGTTTGAGGCTGTAGTAAGCCAGGATCCTGCCATTACACTCCAGCCTGGGTGACAGAGTGAGACTCTAACTAAAAAAAAAGATACAACCTTAGTCATTCTGGCTGACTTAGTTTAATATTAAATTTAAAAATTTTAAAGAAGATGGTTGAATTTTCCTGTCTTTTGGACGCATTCTTCTGCCATGCTTGAACTTTACCACCTGCACAGAAGAGTAGTCTCTAGGTCTTGAAGGTGGCCTGATGTTGTGCAGCCTCCTAGTCACATATTAGCAAGTTTGACCCGGGGCACGTCAAAAATATTGGTGTAAGCAAGGAGACTTTCTCATATCCAAAAATCATCTAGCCACACAATAATACCCACAGGGTCTTAGAAATATCTGATTAAAAAATATAGGGAATTGTACTGAATTACTTGCAATTCTAGAATATGGCATAGTCCCCTGTTTCCCTTCAGGATGGGCCATCCTGTCTTATACTTGTCAGTATCTGAAATCCTCTCCCTGAGCTCTAGCCTGGTAACAGGGGTATCCTGAATGAAGTGTCCCTTTGTGCCTACGTTTATTTTTGAGAAATATCTGCTCTGTGCTCCTTATTTCCAGGTGCCACCACCCACCTTGATAGCCTATGCTGAAACAATTTAAGATCTGTTGACTGTGACCATGCAAACAGAATATCTGCTTGCCAGATTATGAGCTCCCATGGAACCCTGGACCTCTTAGTGACACTTATCACACTTGTAATTACTGTTGTTTTCACCTTTAAGCTTGTGAAAGCAATGACTGCCGGTCTTGTTTACTGCTCTGATTTTAGGCTGAGCACAACACCTGGAGCAGGTATTAAAAATAAATGTATTAACTGAATTTCTTATCACCTAGGGTGGGGTCTGTTCTTCTATGGTTTGGGATCTGTTCTATGGCATGCTAAACTAAACCATTGGTGGTTTAGATCCAAATCCCAACCCCTTCTAGAATGTTCTGCTACCTGGAGAAGCTGAGACTTGCCCTACTGTGTTCTTTGGTTGAATAGCCACAACGATGGCAATGAAGATCAGATTTTGATTACTTGAACCATTGCCTATGATTTCAAAATGATGAACTCCTAACAAGAACTTTGTCATTCTTGGCCTGGCTCAGTGGCTCAGACTGTAATCCCAGCACTTTGGGAGGCTGAGATGAGTGGATTGCTTGAGCCCGCGGGTTTGAGACCTGCCCGGGCAACTTGGCAAGCCCTCATCTCTACAATAAATAAACAAAAACTTAGCTGGTCATGGTAGCATGCACCTGTAGTTCTGGCTACTTAGAAGGTTGAAGTGGAAGGATCGCAGGAGCCCAGTAGGTTGACACGGGGGTGGCCGTGAGCATGCCACTGCACTCCAGCCTGGGCGACGGAGTGAGATTCCAACTCAAGAAAAAAAAAGAACTTTGTGATTCTTATTAAATTTGAAAAGAATGTTTGGCAAGAGACTCAATGCAATCAAGAGGACTTTAAACTGAATATTGGGGAAGAAAAAGAAAATAAATAATCAGTAAGAGCCAGTTATTCAGTGCCAAGCACTGTTCTAACTGCTTAATATACATTAACTCATTTACTCCCAGCACTAACCACATGAGTTAAGGATTATTACTATTTTAATCACTTTAAATCTGAAGAAATTGAGCCATTTAAATAACTTGTCCAAGGTTACCCAGCTAGTAAGACGTTGAGCTGAGTTTCAAACTGGGTGGTCTGGCTCCCATATCTGTGTTTGTGGACTCTGTGCTATTCTACCTTTCAAAACTGCAAAGCTTAGTGCTCTGGAAGAAATATTGTGTGACAGAGACAGAAAAAATGAACATTTCCCAGTTTAAAATAACAACAAAACCAAAACTCTCCAGAAGATTGACCTCAGATGTTAAAATACCAAAAAAAAGTATAGGGATAATAATAAAGTGAACTTTAAATTTTAATTCACTCACAAATCCAGTAAACCAAATTATATTAAACTTTTAGGTTCCCTTTCTGTTCCTGTCTGTGTATATATTTATAAACATGACATATAATTTTTAGAAATGAAAAAAGTTTGCTAGAGATGGGGTGGGGTCATGAACTTGAACTCCTGAGGCTTGAACTCCCTAAGCTCAAGTGATCCTCCCACCTCAGACTTTTAAATAGGTGAGACTACAGGTGTGTATTACTTTGCCTGGCTGACAGATATAATTTTCAATTCTACCTTTTTCACTTAACATTGTCATAGCCATTTTGCTATATTACTATATAGGTATTAAGACAATGACACCATTATTACTGTTTTTATCTACATTTTTATGAACTCATTAAAGATTTTTTAATGTTTGTTTACAAACTGCATATCCATTACAGATATTGTCTATTTACATCTTGCTCATTTGTCTACTAAAATCTTAACTTTTTTTTACAAATTTGTTTGATTTCTTTTTATAGTACATAAGTACTGTATATTACTTCTCTAGGGATAAGGTACAACTTTATTTTCTGTGACTTTGCATCATTTAAAATTATGTTATGCGTATAACCTATTCATTTTTTGTAAAAATTATGAGCATAGGTAAAATCTGCATTTTCAAATTATATATTTACAATTTCTTCAACAATGTTATTGAATCACTTTTCTCACCTATAATCAGTCTCTTCTGTTTTTATCTTTAGAAATTGTAGATATGGTGGGATGAGATGAACAACTAGAATGTAGTAAAAAAGAGTTAGGCCAGGCTTGGTGGCTCAGCCTGTAATCCTAGCACTTTGGGAGGCTGAGATGAGTGGATTGTCTGAGCCCACGGGTTTGAGACCAGCCTGGGCAACTTGGCGAGACCTCATCTCTACAATGAATCAAAAATTAGCCAGGTATGGTGGCATGCACCTGTAGTTCCAGCTACTTGGAAGGCTGAGGCAGAAGGATGGAGCCCAGCAGGTTGATGCTGGGTTGGCTGTGAGAGTGCCATTCACTCCAGCCCCGGGTAACAGAGTGAGATTCCAACTCAAAAAAATAAAAAATAAAAAAGAAAATAAGAGTTATTTTATGAGCAACATACTATCAGATCTGAAAATTGGAGAAGAGAATAGCAATGTATTTATTCACTTGTTCTACACATGTATATTTAATATCAAATGTGTTTTGAGTACTATTTTAGGTGCTTGGGACACATCGATGAACAAAGAGAAAATCCTTGCCCCATAAGAATTACATTTTTGTGGGGAGAAGGATCAAACAAAATAAGTAATATAAAATTTATTAAACGATGATGAGTGAGATAGAAAAAAATGAAACAGGATGGAGGGTTAAGAAGTGTCTGATTGGCTGTGGAGATTGTAATTTAAAGTAAGATGGTCTCGAAAGCATTCACTGTGAAGGAAAAGAGTGCTGTGATTTCAATGTGTCCATCCAGGTTCATGTATTGGAAATTTAATCTCCAATGCAACAGTGCTGGGGGGAGGCCAATAAGAGGGGATTAAGTCATGAGTGCTTTACCTTCATAAATAGATTAATATCATTATCATAAACTCACTTCTTGATGCTACTTACCAGGTACTACTCTCAGAATAATAATGAGAGTGAATTTGCTATAAAAGTGAGTTCAGCCCTTTCTTGTTCTCTCTTGTGCTCTCCTGCCCTTCTGTCTTCCACTACAAGCTGACAGAGCATTAAACCCCTTGCCAGATGCTGGTGTCATGCTCCTGGACTTCCCAGCCTCTAGAGCCTTAAGCCAAATAAATTTCTATTTATTGCAAATTAGCCAGTCTGTGGTATTCTGTTATAGCAGCAAAAATGAACTAAGACTGAAAATTCGTATTGAGAAGTGGGGCTGTTGTTATAACAAATACCTGAAAATGTGGAAGTAGCTTTGGAACTGGGTGATGGGTAGAGGCTGGAAGAATATGGAAGAACAGGCTCGAAAAAGCCTAGATTGCTGTGAATGAAGCATTAAGGGCAATTCTGGTGAGGGCTCAAAAGAACAGGAGAGCTGTAGGGAGTGTCTGAATTTTCTTAGAGATTACTTAAGTGTTTTTGATCAGCATGTTGATAGAAATATAGACAGTAATGACAATTCTGATGGGGTCTCAGACAGAAATGAGAAACAAAGTATTGGAAATTGGAATAAAGACCATCCTTGTTAGACAATTGCAAAATACTTGGGGAATTGTGTCATGCCTTAGGACTTTTTGGGAGGCAGAATTTAAGAGTGACACACCAGCATATGTGGCGGAAGCAATATCTAAGCAGTAAAGCATTCAAGAATCTGCATGGCTTCTTCTGGCCACTTACAGTAAAATGAGAGCATAAATTATTTAAAGATAGAATTTATAACTAAAAAAGGGAGCAAAATGAAATGATTTGCAAAACCCTCAGCCTGGTCATGTAAAGAATATTAAAAAGGATGTTCAGGAGAGAATACTAAGGGTGTGGCCAAGTGACCATTTACTAAAGAGATGAATATGCCTAAAAAGGAGCTAGGGACTATTCATCAAATCAATGAGATAATGGCCTGTCAGGTATTTTAGAGATCTTTGAGGCAAACCAGGACTTTGAGGACAAGTTTTCCAGAGAGGTGCCTGTATTCCAGTGGGACATCAGCATTCACTGTCCAGGGCCATTACGGGACTCTGCTCCCCAACTTCCCAGTGTTGTGTTTCTTACCCATCCCAGCTGTGGCTCAAGTGGACCCAGATGCACCTTGTGCTGCTGCTCTGGAGGGCACAAGAGGTAAGTCTTGTCAGTGTCCATGTAGTGCTGACTC
Source organism: Carlito syrichta (assembly GCF_000164805.1). Taxonomy (NCBI): domain Eukaryota; kingdom Metazoa; phylum Chordata; class Mammalia; order Primates; family Tarsiidae; genus Carlito; species Carlito syrichta. The sequence goes on from NW_007253068.1 coordinate 166,697, forward strand.
TGCAGACACACAGTGTGCATGAGCTGTGAGGCCATGACAGCCTCCACCTAGATTTCAAAGGATGTCTGAGACTGCTTGAGCACCCAAGCAGAGACTTGTCATAGGGGTACAGAAACTGCAGAGAGCCCCCACTAGAACAAGGCCTATTGGAACGATGGGAGTGGGGCAGCCTCTGAGACTCCAGAACTCAGGCCACGAGGGTGAACTCTAGCCTGGGAAAGCTGCAGGCATGAGATTCCAACCCCTGAGAGCAGATGGGTGGACCAAGCCCAGTTACACCATAGGGGAGGGGCAGCCTGAGACTGGGGGGCCCAACCCCCACTCCAGTGTACTTAGAATGTAGGACATGGAGTCAAAGGAGATTATTTTCTACCTTTAAGACTCAGTTGTTTTCCTTGGTGGGTTTTGTACTGACTTGGGATCACTTACCACTTTCTTTTTGCCTTTTTTCTGTCTTTTGGAATGAAAATGTCTATATTATGCCTGTCTTACTATTGCATTTTGGAAGTGACATATTACTTTCACAGGGTCACAGCTGAAGAGAAATTTTCTTCTGGATGAATTGTGTTTTGAGTCTCACCCATGTCTGATTCAGATGAGACTCTTGATTTGGGGCTTTTGAATTGGTGCTGGAATGAGGTAAGACTTGGGGCTATTGGAATGGAATGAATGTGTTTTGTGTTGTGAGAAAGATGTGAATTTTTGGAGTCAGGGGCAAAATGATGCAGTTGGAATGTGTTCCTCAAAGTTCATGTGTTGGCAACTTAACCCTCAGTGCAACAGTGTTGGGAGGTGGGGACTAATAAGAGGTGATTATGCCATGAACCTCTGCCCTCATGACTGGATTGGTGTAGTTATTGTGAGAATGGCTTTGTTATAAATGTGAATTTGGTTCTGGTCTTCTCTTGTTCTGTCTTCAAGTACTTTTCAACTTTCCTTTATGGTACTGGCTATCTATTAGTCTTGAGTTGGTATTTGGACTTAGATGGAGTACACCCCCCACTTTGTGCTGGATTCCCAAGCAACCTAACTCCAGGAAGACCTGGGTCTGGAGCCTGGTGCACTAGGGCGTTCCCAGCCTCACACTGTCCGTAACCTCCATCAGAAGGACTTAAGCTTTCTGTGAGTAGCACCAGGAAATGAGTCTTCCACATATCACATATCGCATGTTCCACCACAGGGTAAGGATTCAGCATTGGGCTCTTCCCTGTTCACTTGCCATTGTGTTGCTGTTCACTTGCTATTGCTGAGGGAATCTGGATTGGTTTTTATTGACTAATATGCTTAAATCCAATGCGTTGCTATGTCTGATCTGAGGTTGTGAAATACATATGCTGACAAATACAGAGAGAAAGCAGAGACAAGGTGATATCTGATGGAAGAATATCCCAGGCAGAGAAAACAGCAAATACAAAGGCCCTGGGGAAGAAGCATGCTTGTGTCTGAGGAAGAACAAGGAGGCCAGAGTGGCTGGAGTGGGGTAAGAAAGGAAAAGAGGTCACATAAATGAAATGAATGCACATTGTGTAGGTTTGTAGAGCCTACAAAGATTTCATGAAGGATTTATACATTGGAACTGGAAATACAAAGAACATTTGATTAATGCAAAAGGAGAGAAAAGCTAGGTGGCACTACTACGAAACATAATATGGGCTGCCAAGACAAATGCAGAATATGGATCTCACATTCCTAAATGGATTCCAATTCTAGCATAGACATATCATGCTATAGTGAGAAGTACATAACTTCAGAATAATCTAAACAGGCTCAAATTCAAGTTAGCGTGATATTGGGAAGGCTGCTGAAATTATGCAACTTCATCATCTCAACTTCATCATCTGTAAGATAAATATGCAAACTGTGGATACCCATCATATGTTAAAACAGATATAATACCTGTGGTGGAGAAGTCTTTCGTCAGAATTAAGAGAAGCTATTATAGGCTGCCTACTTTATTCCACATTCTATAATCAAATCTGCTGTGGTTAGCATTTCTTTTCTTTGTCCTTAAGAATGATACACCATTATAGTATCCTCTCAACATTAAACAAAAAATCTATTAACAGAAATACTAGAAATACTCTACATGCTTTGGCCATAGATTTTATCACCACCTTTTTCTTAGTTTGCTTACAGGCTTTTTAAAAAATATTCATTTTACAATATATTGGTTCCCCAACTTCACAGGTGTGTGGCTACAACATACGGTCTCATTCTTTTTATATTAAAAATATATAATAACTTCAAACTCCTACACTGGTTTGGTAAAGTTCAGTCTTTCTCTCATCTTTCATGGTGGTGTTGGTTTTTAGTGTTATCCTTCGTCTTCTTTTGTTTTTTTAGAGACATGATCTTGTCCAGGCTGGAGTGCAGTGGTGCAACCATAGCTTATTGCAGCCTTGAACTCCTGGGCTCAGCCCTCTGTGTGGCAGGACTACAGGCATGTATCCCCACTCCTGGCTAATTTTTATGTTTTTTTGTAGAGAGGAGGTCTTGCTATGTTGCCCAAGCTGGTCTCAAACTCCTGGCCTCAAGTGATCCTCCCACCTTGGCCTCCCAAAGTGGTGTTTATTACAGAAAAAAACATTTGAAAAAGTTTTACTTGTCTTCTCTGTTCTTGCTTTTCTCCTTATACCCCAAGATCAGTCCATGTTCACAGTCTGGTGTACAGCCTAATATACTTTTTCTATGTTTAGATATTTAATTATAAACTTGTTGATACATACACATACTTTTGTCATTTGTCTTAAATAATTGTAATTAGACACACTTTTGTGAAAGTTTCTATTTTCACTCAATAATACTGCCTGGGAATCTGTCAGCACTGACTAATTTCACCTATTCTGACCTTGATAAGCAAACAAAATCAAAACAAAACAAGAGTCTCGTTTTATGTTGCCAAAGAACAATCCACAGAACAATTGAGGGAAATATAACTAAAGAGTTCCTTCATGTAATTTTTCCAAAACAAAGGAAATCTGTTCCAAGGGATAATTGATGTCGCTACTGCTTGTGGTAGAAAATGTCTAGTGACTTGTAAGTGAAACATCTTCAGATTCAGAACAACAACAACAGCAAAGCTACACTAAGAAAAAACATAAATAGAGCTTTATTTTCACCAGGCACCTTATGGCAGCCTGATGTGTTGACTGGTTTTAGAAAAGGACCCAAGTGATAGTCTTGATGTAGGATATTGGGATCCTCCTGGAATTTTTTCAGGGCTTATAAGCGGGCAATGTGTGCCAGCAGATGCCAAAGATTTACCAGATGTAAAGTGTTGCTTTACCACCAATAGACCAAAATCAGCAGGACAAAAATAACAAGTAGTAAATGTTGGATTTTGCACATAGGTCAGTAATTAATTTCATAATTTTCGGTAGCAAAAAGGGGAGAACTGGTAGTAGAAGGATGACTAGGTAGTTTTAGTACATTTCAGGTTTAACATGAGCAAACAGTGTTAAGCAGTTATTTAGTAAGTAATGCAATCTTGGCCTCTATTAATAGAAGTGTACTGCTCAGATCCTAGCGAGTAATAGACTCTGTACTTACTCTTGCGGTCGGTCCTTATTTGGAGTTCAGAGGTAGGTGCCACATTTTGAGAGGCATGTTGAAAAACCTCCTCCAGGGAAGTTAATTAGAGGGGAATTGGGTTGTAATTTCACTTGTAAGGTTCTAGTTCTCTTTTTTAGACAGGAATAAAGTCTGAAGTAAATTTAAAAACTACTAACATTTATTTACTGTGAGGGGTAGGTACACGAGAGTTTAATAATGTAATTTATACTTTATAATAATGGACCCCAATAATTTCCACAATTGATCAGTAGATCAATACTAGATAATGTGCCACATTCTCCCTGTTGTTCTTCATCAATCCCAGATACTTGTCTGCTTCAAAATCCACCTTAAACTTCATTTCTTCCAGGAAACATTTTCTAAACAGAAAGACAAATCTGCTCTGCTTTCTTTAATTGATCAGTACTGTCAATGTATCACCAGTCTTGCCATTAGCCTCTTGTTTTGGGCATATTCATCTCCTCTTTTTATGACTAGGTTCTTTTTTGGCTATGTCACTTATGTCTTTCTCTATACCAGGACTCTAATAAATACTCATTGAACTTTTTATAAATTCCAGATGTATTAGTTAGGGCAAAGGGTAAGTTGTGAGAAGAGATCCAACGATCATGTAGCCTAAAGAGTAAAGAGGTCTATTTGTCTTCTGCATAATAATCCAAGGTGTGCAGTTCAGGGGAGTAGGGATAGTGTTGCTCTGGGCAGCCACAAAGTGCCCCAGGCTCCTTTCACATGTGGTTTCACCCTCCCTAAGGCCTTTCTGCTGTGTGCATTGTTGGGGCTAGCCACAGTCCTGTCTGGGCTCCAGTCAGTGGGAAGGGAGAGACAGGAAAGGAGGAAATACAACCATTTCTAAGACAGAAACTCAGAAGTGGTAGTCACTACTTATGTCCACATTCTGTTGCTGAAGGCATAGAACAAGGTATCAGCAAGCGAGGCATCGAACAAAAAGGGAGACCCGGAAATGCAGCCTAATCATGTGTCCAGGAAGAAGCGGGGGATGAATATTAGTGAATTGCTACCAGTTTCCACCTTACTAGATAACGTGCCACATGCTTGAGAGCTTTCCCCTGATCTTCTTCATCAATCCAGGACAATTGTCTTCTTCAAAATCCAGCTCAAACTTCATTTCTTCCAGGAAACACTTTCTAAATAGAAAGACAACCCTGCTCTGCTTTCTTTAATTATGTTTATAATATGAATTTCATTTTGTTCAACAGTTTTCGGTCAATACCTATTTACTAACACCTACTATGTGCCAGGCACTATGCTGAGAGCAAGAAATAGGTGGTATGCAAAATACAATTCCTGTCCTCATAGAACTTGGAAACCAGTGGGGGAGACAGATATTATTATATGTACAGTTAAGTTGTCAAATGTACATTTAGTATTTTAAATTATAATTGGAATCAAATGTATAAGTATAAATTAATTTATGATAGAAGTATAAATTATGATAAATGTTATGAAGGCATAGAACAAGGCATCCTGAAAAAATGTAAGGAAGGTTCTATTTTAGACTGGATGTTTGAAGAAGGCATAGTGAACATGAATCTATGTAATATTTAGAAATCTAGAATTCAATCTCCCTTGAATTTCTTTTTCTCAACTGAATCCAAAGAGTGCAACTAGGATGAGAAGAGCTCTAGAGAGGTGGCATAGGAGGACTTCTTGAAAGAACTCTTATCTTGAGAGGACTTGAACACTGGCAGAGAGGGAGATGGGATTAGAGAGGGAGGGCAGCACACATTGTAGCTGTTCCCAGATATTAAGCAACTGTCATACAGAAGAGAGAATATTTACTCCCTGGGATGAAACTTGGAACATTTAGAGGGAGCTGAAGAGAGGAAGATTGTGGATCAATTAAAAAAAACCAAAATAGCCGGGCTCTATGGTTCAGCCTGTAATCCCAGCAATTTGGGAGGTCGAGGCGAATGGATTGCCTGAGCTCGCGGGTTCGAGGCCCACTCGGGCAACCTGGCGAGACCTCGTCTCTACAATAACTCACAAATTAGCCGGGCATGGTAGCACGCGACTGTAGTTCCGGCTACTTGGAAAGTTGAGGCAGAAGGATCGCGGAGCCCAGGAGGTCGAGGCTGCGGTGGCCGGGAGTGTGCCACTGTACTCCAGTCTGGGCAACAGAGTGAGACTCCGATTCAAAAAACAAACAAACAAAAAACCAGATAAACCATAACATTCCATCAAATGGTGGCTGACACCAGAACTATTTATTCAGAGGTGGGACGACCCTTTGTCAGGCACATTGGGGAAAAACTTCCTGAACTGGAATCGAAGTCCACCAGTATAATGATTTAAATCCTGTCTAAGGTATTTGTGATGCCCTTCTTTCATGCACAGTACATCAATTAGTAGGGTAAAAACTTGTGCAGTAAGAAAACATCTTGAAAAAAGTATTATATATATAGTTTCAAGAGACAGGGTCTTGCTCTGTTGCCCAGACTGGAGTGCAGTGGCACAATCACGGCTCACTGCAGTCTCGAGCTCCTGGACTCAAGTGATCTTCTTGCTTCAGCCTCACGTGTAGCTGGGACTACAGGTGTGCACTACCAAACTAGGCTAATTTTAAACATTTTTTGGTAGAGATGGGATCTCACTATGTTGCTTAGGCTGATCTTGAACTCCTGGCCTCAAGTGATCCTCCCATTTCAGCCTCTCAAAGCACTAGGATTATAAGCATGAGCCACTACACCTGGCCCCCATCATAAACATGTTTTAAAAGATGATATCTTCTGTTAATGATTTAGAAAGGTCTACGCAATAATTTGGATATGCTAAGTTACTAGGGAGTGATGTATACACTTTTGGTGCATTTTAGGTACTAGACTGCCATCTATTCTGGATGCTTTGAAACCTAAGGGACAGAATGGGATAGTAAATATAATATGCATTCAGGCTGATATTTCTGTTGGTAGTGTTTATCTTTATGGTTCCTTTTAGTAATGTGGATGGTGAGTGGGATTAGCAAAGAATGTATAGTTGCAGCCAGAGAATACTATTAAATAAAAAAATACAAATGCTATTTGACTTACAATGAAGTTATACCCCAATAAACCCCATCATAAATTGAAAATATCGTGTCAAAAATGCATTTAACACATCTCACCTAAAAAACACTATAACAGTCTAGACTACCATAAATATCCCCAGAACATTTACATTAGCCTAGAGTTGGGAAAAATTGTCTAACACAACACCCATTTTATAATAAAGTTTGACTGTCTCACATAATTTATTGAATGCTGTACTGAAAGTGAAAGAATGGTTAAATGGATAACATTTTAAAACTGAAAAATCGTAAGTTGAACCATCGTAAGTCATGTACTGTCTCTATATACATATATACATAAAAACAATTAATGGGGAAAATCCTGTTTATAGTGGCAGTGACTGGGTGCTTCCATGCCTTTCAGAGGCAGTTTTACTAAATATAGTAAATTATTGTTCAGAACATATTGACTCTACTCCTTCACTCTCTTGACTTTCCCATCTTACTGATTTTAGGCTTGGTCAAAAGTCTTCCATTGGCTGATGGAATATGGTGGAATTACCAGCTTGACAGTTTAAAACAGAGATTTCAGAAATGTTATGGTTTCTATTTTCTCCTTGTGCTCCTGCCATCTGCTATGCTCATACCTGAACCCAGCCATCAGCCTGGAGCCACACTCAGCCATATGGATCTGAACCAGAGTTTGAGAGTGAAAAATTAATGTTTCTTTTTGTAAGCTGCTGAGATTTTGGTGTTGTTTGTGATGTGGCATTATTACAGCAAAACCTGACAACATTTCTCCAAATTCAATGGTAACTTTTCTAATATATATATTATTAAAAACCAGAGAAGTTGCTCTTGTTGTTAATTCATCTTTAAATTTTTTTTTCACATATGACCTACAAAATATTAGTTAGTCTTTAAGCTGGATACTTTCTGTTTGCTCCTTGAAATACACTCTTCATTCTTTTCTACCTTGGTCTGTGCCTCCGGAAGCTTAATGGAGGGTTTGGTCAATGGTAAGCACTGGCAGGAACTCAGAAGAAAGAAGGGAGGAGAGTGAGGTTGAGATATTTAATTTCTGGGCTCTCTCTCAGCAGGGCTCTGCAAGCTGGCTTCACCTCATTGCCAAATGACACAGCATCACTCAGGCAACACTCTTTCTCTGCATTTTAGTAGTAGTTCACTCAGATCTTGGAGTGGTTAAGCACTGAGGTCACTAGTCCTAAGGCACTATGGTTTCTTTATATCCTACTTACACCTTCATAAATAGTTCCTTGTTCAACTTTATTTGAATCACTCAATTTCAACATGCCGTCTGTTTCCCTGTTGTGACCTTGACTGATACAAATTCCTCGGTTCAAATTATATAAAAATATTTATTAAGTGGCAAAAATTCAATTTAATATGAAACCAAAACAGTTTATATCAAAGGAAAATTTAAACATACATGTATTTAAAAAAAGTACACAGGTCTCAATATTATTTTTCCCCTGGTGGCTCATTTTGTAAATGTGTAGGCTCGTGAGATCTTTTTCAGGACACAATTTTCTGTCAGGTACCTTGAAATTACTTCCAGCTCCAAAATCCTATGCTGATTAAGTTAAGAAACTCTTAAAACTTTTTCCTACAGTTTTCTCCATAAATACTAGTCTAATTTAGTTTTTACATTTCTTCTCAAGATACAGTGAAGTTAGAAAGAAAATTGAAAATAAGGTGAGGAGGGTAGAAAAATTTTTTCCTTAATTCTCTAAGTTTTCATTGTAATGACCCACTTATTTTCCAGTAATAGACAACTGACAATTCCCCTTTGCTACTTAACAGTTGTGAAAACTTAGGCAGCATATTTGTCCTTTCTATACCTAATATTTTTCATTTTCAAAATCAGGACTAGAACGTCTACTTTCAGGTTTATTACGAGAATTTAATACAGTAACATATGTAAAAGGATCTAACATAAAGATGAGCCTACACTGAGACTCAATAAAGGCTTGTTTACTTTATACTTTCTTCCAACTACATGCTTAAATATTGTATTCCACATATTCTTTTTTTTTTTTTTTTTTTTTTTTTAGTTGGAGTCTCACTCTGTCGCCCAGACTGGAGTGCAGTGGCCGCTCCCGGCCACCGCAGCCTCGACCTGCTGGGCTCCGGTGATCCTTCCGCCTCGGCCTTCCAAGTAATTGGAACTACAGGTGCGCGCTACCACGCCCAGCTGATTTTTTGATTTATTGTAGAGATGAGGTCTCGTCAAGTTGCCCAGGCGGGTCTCAAACCCGCAGGCTCAGGCAATTCACTCACCTCAGCCTCCCAAAGGTGTGGGATTACAGGCTGAGCCACCAAGCCTGGCTCACATATTCTTATTTTAAGGTTTATTCAATCCTGCAAATGCTTTTCAGAAGGTCTGGCTACTGATGAACTTCCTTTTTTTCCATTACCTTTAAAAACTTTTAATTATGGTAAATATATGTATCATACAATTTACCATCATAACCATTTAAGTGTACAGTTCAGTATTATTGTGTACATTCACATTGTTGTGCAACCAATCTCCAGAACTTTTTCGTCTTGCAAAATTGAAGCTCTATACGGATTAAATAAGTCCCCATCTTTCCCTTCCCACATCCTCTGGCAACCACCATTCTACTTTCTGTTTCTATGAATTTGATCACTCTAGATATCTTCTATGTAGAATCATATAGTATTTGTCTTTTTGTGACTTGCTTATTTCACTTAGTATAAAGTCCTCAAGGTTCATCCATGTTGTAGTATGTGTTAGACTTTCCTTTGGTAGACTTTAATTTAAAAAATTAACTTTTCTATAATCCCAGTACTTTGGGAGGCTGAGGCGATTGGATTGCCTGAATCCGAGGGTTTGAGACCAGCCTGGGCAACTTGGCAAGACCTCATCTCTACAATAAATAAAAAATTAGCTGGGCGTGGTAGTGCGTGCCTGTAGTTCCAGCTACTTGGAAGGCTGAGGCGGAAGGCTCGCTGGAGCCCAGCAGATCAAGGCTGCGGTGACTGTGAGCATGCTACGGCACTCCAACCTGGGTGACGGAGTGAGATGCCGACTCAAAAAAAAAAAAAAATTAACTTTCTATGATGTGATTGCCAAAATGTCTGTATTTCCTTTAATACTACATTTCTCCATGTGTTGAAAGATAATGTCACCCCTAATACTGCATACTACTATTGTGAAATGGTGAAAAGTGATATATGTGCTTAGAAGCAGCCTTTAGTCACTAGTACTATGCTTTCTATAAATATCCCACTTTGCTTGGTATATGTACACATGGGAATATTTATTAGCCTGAATCAACCAGTGTTCTCTGTTAGTTATTCTTTGTCAGCACTCTTGTTCAGAACTGTAGTAGGAAGTTTAATGAACAGAAAGGAATACTGTAAAAAGCATATTTCAAACATTAAGTATGTAGACTACTTATTGATTCTGAGAATTCCTGAACAACTTTAATTTAAAATGCTCATTTTCCTCGCTCATGCCTCCTGTTACTCGATTCCTTTCTGGGCTCCACTTCAAGCCTTGCTTTCTGTGTTCTTTCTCTCTGTTTGGAATGTACAGCCTCCCAGAGTTCCTGGAACTCTTCCGAATGTAGTGATTTGAATCTCTTCCAAGACCTTCACTGAATGCAGATGCACTGCTAACTTCCCCAAAGCTGGCCCCCTGGAACCAGGCAGAAGGCAATCATGGTGGTTAGTATAAAATACACTCAGATTCAACATAGTGCAACTACTATTCACCCCTTTGTAGCTGTTGGATCTATTTCTTTTCTCCCACACCTTCATGAGGAAATGTGATGGAGAGTAGGATGGGGTGTAGGGTGAGATGAGCAGGGTTGGATATAGAGGGTGAGAGGGAGGATGCTGGGAGGAGGGAGGATACTTGGGAGGGTGTGATCCCGCTGTAGAGAATTCCCCAAATGGGGTCAAATGAGGTCAACGTTTCTTGTGAAAATATACCCAATGACTCTTATCACAGTGTCCCTGAATATCCACCAAATTAAAAAATTAATTTACTAAAGAAATATTTTTAGAGATAGGGTCTTACTCTGTTGCCCAGGCTGGAGTGCAGAGGCACAATCATAGTTCACTGCAGCATTTAGCTTCGGGCTGAAGTGATTCTCAGACTTCAGCTGGGACTACAGGTGCATTCTACCACACTTGGCTAATTTAAAAAATTTTGTAGAGACAAGGTCTCACTATGTTGCCCAGGCTGGTCTCAAATTCCTGGCCTTAAGCAATCCTCCTTCCTTGGTTTCCAAAAGTGCTGGGATTACAGATGTGAGCCACCACACCTGGGTCTTAACTTTTTTTTTTTTTTTTTTTATATTAATGACTGTCTTTGTCTTTTTTTTTTTTTTTGAGTTGGAGTTTCATTCTGGTGCCCAGGTTGGAGGGCAGTGGCATGCTCCCGGCCACCACAGCCTCGACCTGCTGGGCTCTGGTGATCCTTCCGCCTCAGCCTTCCAAATAGTTGGAACTACAGGCGCATGCTACCACACCAGCTAATTTTTGATGTACTGTAGAGACGATGTCTTGCCAAGTTGCCCGGGCGGATCCCGAACCTGCGGGCTCAGGCAATCCACTTGCCTTGGCCTCCCAAAGTGCTGGGATTACAGGCTGAGCCACCGAGCCCGGCCTGTCTTAGTCTGTTTTGTGCTGCTATAACAGAATACCACAGACCAGGTAATTTATAATGAATAGAAATTTCTGGTGACTGGAATGTATAAGAGCATGTCACTGGCATCCAGGATGGGCCTTCATTTTGCTTCATTCCACGGTGAAAGATGGAAAGGCAAAAGAGTGCAAGGAATGAGGATGATCTAATCACCTTTTAAAGGTCCCATCTCTCAACACTGTTGCATTGGGGATTAAGTTTTCAACACAAGAACTTTGGAAGGTGTATTTAAATAATGGCAATTACCTTTAAACCTGGATCTCTACTATGTCTCCAATTTCCTGTAAAAATTTTATTTGTATTTTAGTCTTGCCACAAGAGCTACTTACATAATCTGAAATACTTTCCCCAAGTTCCCTTTGTACCATTTCATAGCCTTTGTTCTTTAAAATTCAGCTGTAATTCACGAATTCAGGAATTTTTCCCTGATTAAAAGGCACTGTTCTATGCAGTGATCTCCTATTTACAAGGACATACATTTTAATTTATACAAGAGATAGATTCTGAAATGTTTGCTAATTATGAATATTTACTTATAATTCTTTGCATGAACATATACTTTATTTTTTAAAATTTTTATCTTAAAGATGTGTGTGCAATTCAGGGCTGGGTATACAAATGTTCACTGTACAGGGACAGTTTTCATTTCTCTTGAGTATATACCTAGAAGTGAAATGTGTGGATCATATGGTATGCATGTTTAACTTTTTAAGAAACTACTCTAAATTGGTTGTACCATTTTACTTTTCCACTGGACATATATGAATGTTATAGTTATTCTACATCTACACCAACACTTGGTATAGTCATTCTTTTAATTTTAGATATTCTAAACATAGTGGCATCTCATTATGCTTTTAATTTGCATTTTTTAAATGACTAAGGATGTTGAGCATCCATATATCTTCTTTGGTAAAGTGTTTGTTCAAATCTTTTGCTCATTTTCTGATGAATTGCCTGTTTTTCATTATTGAGTTTTGAGAGTTTTCATATATTCTGAATACAAATTCTTCATCAAATATGTGATTTGCAAGTATTTTATTCTAACTTTTGATGAAGCCCTATTTATCAATTTTTTTGTTTTATGGATCATGCTTTTGGCATGATGTCTATGAAATTTTTGCCTAACCCAAGGTTATATAAATTTTCTTCTATGTTTTGTTCTGGAAATTTATAGTTCTAATATCTAAATTTAGTTATTTGATCTACTTGGATTTATTTTTTATATCGTGGGAACATAAATAAAAGCTTTCTTGCTTATAAATATTCTATTTTATAGCACAATTTGTATAAAACACTGATCTTTCTCCACTGAGTAGCTTTTGCAACTTTGTTGAAAATCAATTGTCTCTTTCTAATTGGGCTCATTTTTAGAATCTATTATGTTCTGTAGATATAATTTGCCTACTTTTGTATTAATATCACACTTTTGTGATTACTATAGCTTTATAATGATGTTTGAAGTCAAGTCGTAAAAGTTATCTTTCACATTGTTCTCTTTCAATATTTTCCTGACTGTTCAAGGTTCTTGTATTTACATGTGAATTTTAGCATCTCCTTGTTGATTTTTTGAAAAGATTCTGCTGGAATTTTTATTGGGATTGCATTGAACTAATAGGTCAATTTTCAGATAATAGACATCTGAGCTGTATTGAATTTCTCTTCCGTGAACATAGTATATCTCTCCATTTATTTAGGTCTTCTTTATCTCAGCAATAGTTTTTAGTTTTCAGTTTTCAGGTATTGTACACATTTCGTCAAATTTATCATTAAATATTTCATATTTGTGACGTTATTGTAAATGGTATTTTTAAGATTAAGTGCAGGTTTCTTATCAATGCCTTTTATTAGGTTAAAAAAGTCCTAATCTATTCCTGGTTTACCAAGAGATTGTCTTCTTTTTTTTTTTTTTGAGTTGGAGTCTCACTTGGTCACCCAGAATGGAGTGCAGTGGCCGTTCCTGGCCACCGCAGCCTCAACCTGCTGGGCTCCGGCAATCCTTCCGCCTCAGCCTTCCGAGTAGCCAGAATTACAGGCCTGCACTACCATGCCCGGCTGATTTTTTGATTTATTGTAGAGATGAGGTCTCGTTGCCCAGGCGGGTCTTGAACCCGCGGGCTCAGGCAATCCACTCACCTCAGCCTCCCAAAGGCGCGGGATTACAGGCTGAGCCACCGAGCCCGGCAGAGATTGTCTTCTTTTTAAAATCAGAAATGGATGTTGGATTTTGTCAAATTCTTTTTTCTTACTTTCTGTCTTTTTTTTTTTGAAAGACATAGTCTCATTCTGTTCATGCAGTAGCATGATCACAGCTCACCTCAGCCTCCCAAGTAGCTAAGACTACAGGCATGTGCCACCCTACTTAACTAATTTGTAGAGATGAGATCTCACTATGTTGCTCAGGCTGGTCTCAAACTCCTGGCTTCAAGTGATCCTCCTGCATAAACATTGTTGAAATGACAGCAAAGTATTTAGAATATTACACACATTTAGTTGATAAAGTAGCAGCAGGGTCTGAGAGAATTTATTCCCAAATTTGAAAGACATTCTACTGTGGGTAAAATGCTATCCAACAGTATCACATACTACAGAGTCAATGGATGTGGCAGACTTCATTTTTGTCTTATGTTAAGAAATTGCCACAGCCACCCTAAACTGCAGCAACTTCTACCCTGATTAGCCATTAACATTGAGACAAAAATTTTCACAAGCAAAAAGTTTGTGACTCACTAAAGGTTCAGATGATCACTTGCATTTATAGCAATAAAGCATTTTTAATTAAGCTGTATACATTTTAAAGACACAATACTGTGGGATACTGCCAGGATGGGGAAGTGGACACAACAGCAATAAGTGTACCTGAGCTCAAACCAGGCAAAGTTGGGACCAAAGGGAGGCCCAGACTTTACCTGTACAATGACCACTTGTATACCTAATCCTGAATTTTATCCCATGTCTTTAAAATAAAATTTAATTCGTGACCCGCCTGGGCAACTTGGCGAGACCTCATCTCTACAATAAAACAAAAAAATTAGCTGGGTGTGGTAGCGCGCGCCTGTAGTTCCAGCTACTTGGAAGGCTGAGGTGGAAGGATCACTGGAGCCCAGCAGGCTGAGGCTGCGGTGGCTGGGAGTGGTCACTGCATTCTAGTCAGGGTGACAGAGTGAGACTCCAACTAAAAAAAAAAAAAAAAATTAAAAGGGAAATAAATAAAATAAAAATGTGATAGTAAAAAAAAAAGACACAATGCTATTGCACACTAAGAGACTATAGTATATCTAAAAAATAAGTTTTATATGCAGTTGAAAATGAAAAATTTGTATATTTACTTTATGGCAATATTCACTCCCTTGCAGCAGTCTGGAACTGAACCCACAGTATCTTCAAGATATGGCTGTATCTTGATTGAGATAATAGTAACAGGGGTACATGTAAGAAAATAAAATTACAGGCTAACATTACTGAGTAATATAGGTATAAAAATACTCAACAAAATACAAGTAAACCATATATATCAGTACATTACATGTGTCATTTACCATGATCAAGTAGGATTTTTCACTAGGATGCAAGGTTGGTTCAACAAATGCAAATCAATCAATGTGATTCATTATATTAACAGAAAGAGGGACAAACACAACAAGATCAACTCAATAGATGCAGAAAAAGCATTCAAAAATCTTTTCATTATTAAAAAACTCCATAAATTACATACAGAGGGAAAGTCCCTTCACAATAAAGGTTATACATGACAAGATAATAGCTACCATCATACTGAGGACTGATAGCTTTTCCTCTAAGATCAGGAACAAGACAAAATGTCCACTCTCATCACTTCTGTTCAATGTAATGCAAAAAATCCTAGTCAGAGTAATTAGGAAAAATAAATAAATAAAAGGCATTCAAATAGGAAAAGAAGTAAAATTATCTCTATTTGCTAATGACATGATCTCATGTACTCTAAACACTCTGCCAAAAAACTGTTACAAATGATAAGCAAATTTAGTGTAGTTCCAGGATACAAAATTAACTTACAAAAATCAGTAGTACTTTTGTACACTAACAGTGAACTAGTTGAAAAAGAAATTAAGCAAACACTCCCACTTACAATAGCATCAGAAAATAAAATACCTGAGTAAATTTAACAAAGAGGTGAAAGATTTGCATAATGAAAACTATAAAACACTGATGAATAAAATTGAAGATGACACAAATAAATGGAAAGGTATCCTGTGTTCAGCTGGAAGAATTAATTTTGTTAAAATACCTATAATACCTAAAACAATCTACAGATTAAATGCAATTCCTATCAAAATTCCAATGTTATTTCTCACAGAATTAGAAACAAATCCTAAAATTTGTATGGAATCACAAAATACTCATTCAGGGTGAGCTAAAGTTACTTGGACCAAAAAGATCAAAACTAGAGGCATCAAGCTACCACATTTCAAAATATATTACACAGCTATAGTAGCAAAACCATATGTTACTGGCATAAAACCAGACACATTGACAAATAGAGTAGGACAAAGAGCCCAGAAATAAACCCATGCATCTATGGTTAATTGACTTTTTTTTTTTTTTACAAAGATACCAAGAACACACAGTGGTGAAAGGACAGTCTCTAATAAATGGTGCTAGGAAACCTAAAGAAGCACATGCAGAAGAGTAAAAATCGACCTTTATCCCAACCCTTATACAATAATCAACTCAAAATGGATTACAGACCTAAATGTAAGACCTGAAACTATAAAACTACTAGAAAAACATAGAGGGAAAGCTCTATGACATTGATCTGGGCAGTGTTTTCTTGGACATTATTCCAAAAGCACAGGCAATAAAAGCAAAAATAAACAAATGAGATTGCATCAAACTAAAAAGCTTCTGCATAGTAAAGAGTGAAGAGGCAGTCCACAGATCAGGAAAGAACATATACAAATTACATATCTAGGAAGGGACTATTATTCAAAATATACAAGGAACTAAAACTACTCATTAATAAAACAAATAGTCCTATTTAAAAATGGGCAAAGGACTTCAACATTTCTCAAAAGGAGACATACAAATGGCCAACAGATACATGAAAAAATGCTCTGCATCGCTAATCATCAGAGAGATGGAAATGAAAATCACAATGAAATATCACCTCACACCTGCTGGAGTAGCTATTCAAAAAGATGAAAGATAAATAAGTATGTGGCAAGGATGTGAGAAAAGGGAATTCTTGTACACTGTTGGTGAGTATATATATTATATATATATAATTTAAAATTGTTATATCTTTTGATAAATTGACCCCTTTCATTGGTATAATCTTTTTGAAAAACAGTATGCAGTTTCCTTAAAAATATAATTACTGTATAATCCAGAAATCTCACTTCTGGGTATATATCCAAATTAATATGTCGAAGAACTATCTATAATCCCATGTTCATCGGAGAATGATTCACAACGGCCAAGATATAGAAACAATTTAAGTATTCATCAATTAATGAATGGATTTTTAAAATGTAGAATATATACACAATGGAATACTATGCAGTCTTAAAAAACAGGAAATTCTGTCATTTTCAATGCATAAATGAACCTGGAGGATATTGTTAAGTGAAATAAGCCAGGCACAGAGAGATAAATACCATATGATCTCACCTATATGTGGAATCTAAAAAAGTCAAACTTAACAGAAGTAGAGAGTAGAGTGGTGTTTACCAGAGGCTGGGGATAAGGGTGGTCAGGAAAAGAGGAGACATTGGTCAATGGGTACAAAGTTTCAGTTAGATATTATAAATAAATTCGGGTGTTCTATTTTACAATAGGGTGACTGTTGCTAATAAAGACATGTCGTATATTTCAAAATAGTTAATAGAGAGGATTTTAAATGTTTTTACCACAAAGAAATAACAAATATTTGAGGTGATGGATATGCTAATTAGCCTTATTTGATCATTCCACAATGTATACATGTATCAAAATAGCACATTATACCCCATATATACAATTATTTGTCAATTAAAAATGAAACTTTAAAAGACAGGGATATTTGGAAAAGGCTAAAATAAATAAGACAATAGAATATAAAGCCCCCTCCAAACCCATGTATATATGGGATTTTTTAGTTAAAATATGGCATTTGAAATCATTGGTGAAATAATATACAATTCAATACATGGTTAGAGAACATATGACTACCATTTGGAGAATAAATTGCATCTTCAAGCACATAAAAAGTTTTAAATATATTAAAATATCAAATGCTAATTAACTATAATGTATTAGAAAAAACAGAAATATAGTATTTTTATAATCTAAAGATGGGGATGACTTTGTTAAATAACATTCCAATCTCTAAAAACCATCAAGCAAAAGGTGAAAAGATCTGATTACATGACATTTTAAAAATTCTATTTATTGCATGACATTTTGAAAAGTAAAAGACAAGTAGAAGACATATTTTCAACATATGTAACTGGCAAAGAATATATAAAAAGCGTCTAAAAAGACAAGAAAAATGAGCAATCAACAACTCACATAAGAAATTCAAATAGGTTATAAGAAAAGATATTCAGGCCATGTAAGCCCATGCCTGTCATCCCAGCAATTTGGGAGGCCAAAGAAAGATGATTACTTGAGGCCAGGAGTTTAATACCAGCCTGGGCAATACAGCATGTCCCTATATCTACAAAATATTCTAAATTAGCCAGTCATGGTGATATGCTCCTGTAGTCCAAGGTACTTTGGAGCCTGAGACAAGAGGATCACTTGAGCCCAAGACACTGAGGCTATAGTGAGTTATGAATACCACTGCATTGCAGCCTGCGTGACAGAGCAATCCTTGTCTCTAAAAAAATTTTTTTTGAGAAAAAAGAAAAGATGTTCAGTTTCTCTAGAAACTGTAAAAATGCAAACCAAAACAAGAATGATATATCACTTTATGCCTATCAAACTGGCAAAAATGTAAAGTATTGATAATATCCAATGTTAACAAGGTTTTAGGAAAAGAAACACTTATGTATACTTCATGAGAGTAATGATTAGAAAAGTCCTTTTGGAAAACAATTTAACAGTATCTTTCACAATTAATATTTTACATGGTCTTCGAGCTAATAATCATGTATCTATCAATCTAATCTATAGATATTTCTAAACATGGGCACAGAGATATTTGAACAAGAATTTTTATTTTATTTTATTTTTGAGTTGGAGTCTCACTCTTGTCACCCAAGCGGGAGTGCAGTGGCACGCTCATGGTCACCCCAGCCTCAACCTGCTGGGCTTAGGCGATCCTTCTGCCTCAGTCTTCCAGGTAGCTGGAACTATAGACGCACACTACCACACCTGGCTAGTTTTTGTGATTTATTGTAGAGACGAGGTCTCACCAAGTTGCCCAGGCTGGTCTCAAATCCCCAGGCTCAGGCAATCCTCTCGCCTAGGCCTCCCAAATTGCTGGGATTACAGGCTGAGCCACCGCACCTGCTCAAGGGTTTTTATTATAGCACTGTTTGTAAGTGAAAATTTTTAAATAATTCAAATGTCTTGTAAACACAGAGATTAGCTTAGTACATTGTGGTATATAAAAAAAGATGTAATGATATGCAGCTAGCGATAATAAAATAGAACTTTGTGTATCACCATGGATCAATCGCTAAGACATGGTCACTGAAAGTTTCATAGTGTTGCACAAAGTATTTCCATTTGTTCTTAAAATCTCCATGTACTTCAGTGCAGAAAAAAAGACTCAAAAGATATACATCAATATGTGTGATAGGTGAAGATAAGTTTTGAGTATTAGCTTATATATTTACGTATATCTGAATCTTTTATAAAATACAATTTATTCCTATATTACCTACATAGCAAAAATAAATAAATAATCTTCACAATATATTTAGCATATACAATACACAATAATACATGACTCTATGATTCATTAAGTAGTAGATAATATTGTTGATGCTTTTTTTTTTAGTTGGAGTCTAACTCTGTTGCCCAGGCTGGAGTGCAGTGGTCTTTCTGTGTTGTTTTAAGCCACTAAATTTGTGGCAATTTCTTACAGCAGCAATAAGAAATGAATACAAATGCCCTTTAAAACAAAGTATCAACTCAGCTATCTTTACACAGAACAGATTATTTTGCCTCTAATTTACAGATAAAACAGGAGCAATTAATCATAAATGTCTTGAATTCAGAGCTCCCATACATCTAAAAATTTTATTTGCACATACCTGTAACCTCCTTTTTTTCAAACTAAGAGAAGACTTTCTATTTTCTGAAAACCTATTCCCCTCACCTGTCTCTATGTTTCAACATTCATTTCCACCTTGGTCTTCCTCCATTAATAACTCCTCTCTCCTGTATCTTTCCTCTTCTCAACAAATTCTACCCATGTCTATAAATAGGTTCAAATAATAATCACATTTATTGAGTCTTTTCTATATGCCAGGCATTAGGCTATGTTCTACTTCATTATAAGATTTAATCCTTTGATATTAAATTTTATGAGCAGTGACAAATTTACTGTGAGGCTAATGAATTTAAACTCTTGGGTATTTCAATTGTACAAGCCATATCCAGAGCCCTATATCTAATATCATATTCTTAATTTTATATTTCTTTTTTACTTAAAAGGTCTCTCAAATTGTGTGAGACTCAGGTCTCAAAACCAGGATCCATCCTGTCTATGCATAGATATTATTATTATTATCCCTGTCTTACAAATAAGAAAACTCAGTTGTGGTGTAGATTTATAATTTGCCTTAGGTTATATTATCAGTAAATGGCACACCAATAATTCAGTCTAGTTGTTTCTGCCTCTAGGACCTAGATATTGATAATTTGCTATTAAATTATTCTATCTCTTCAGGAACTTCTTACCTTAGTATATCCCTTCCTCACAAATTTCAGTTTTCCTTTAGGTAATACTTCATTTGTCTTTTTTGTTTTATAACCCCCCAAATAATCTACATTTACCAGCTCCACTTCCTTACTTTCCACTTACTTTAAACTCACGATGATCTAATTTTACCTCCGTCACCCCACTTATCAAGGTCATCAATAGCCTCCGATTCACAAAATTCAGTGGATGATTTTTATTTCTAGTCATACTTGAACTTTCTGTTGATCCCTCTTTTCTTCCTAAAGCTTTCTCTTTCCTTAGCTACTAAAACATGCTTTCCTCATTCTCTTCCTTCCTCTAAGACTGTTTCTTCTATTTATGTCTTTTCTCTTTTATTTGTCTCATTTATTCCACATTTCAAATATCAATGAAATTAACAGCATTTTTTCTTCTACTCTCTTCTCATTCATTTCCTTGAGATTATCTCACTTTCTTATTTGTCACAGCTTTAACTAGACGCTAATATTTTCAATTTTTTTCTCTATCCTAGCCATGTATCACAAATTATAGATCTATAAGAACAATTGCTTAATGGGCATCTTTATTTAGATGCCCCACCTTCAATTTAGCAGTTCTAATCTGCTCTTCTATCTGCTTAATCCATCGAGTTAGTCAAGTCAAACTCCAGAAATTATACTGGAATCTTATCATTTTCTCAACTTCTACAACAAATTTCTACCAAATTATTTTAGTTCTATATTTCATTTCCTTTCTTTAACCTCACTGTGACTACTTTAGCTCAGACTAGCACTATGCCTGACATTCTTTATCTTTAAAAGTCTTCAAATTTGTTTACTAATCTATATTTTAAACCCCTGAAACACACACTCCATTCATCCTATATATTTCCTCCAGTGTGCTTATTCAATGCAAATCAGGTCACATTATTTCCTCTGTTTTAAACTTTTGTCTTTTTATTGCCCAGGTGGTCAAATCCAAATGTGCTGCAAGGCAAAAAGAGATCTTCATTATCTATCCTTAATTATATTTGACCATAACTTTCAATGTCTCTGCCTCAAAGCTTATCTTTTTTTTTTTTTTTTGAGTTGGAGTCTCACTCTGTCGCCCAGACTGGAGTGCAGTGGCCGCTTCCAGCCACCACAGCCTCGACTTGCTGGGCTCCGGCGATCCTTCCGCCTCAGCCTTCCAAGTAACTGGAACTACAGGAGCACGCTACCACGCCCGGCTGATTTTTTTTATTTATTGTAGAGATGAGGTCTCGCTGCCCAGGTGGGTCTCGAACCCGCGGGCTCAGGCAATCCACTCACCTCAACCTCCCAAAGGCGCGGGATTACAGGCTGAGTCACCGAGCCCGGCAAAGCTTATCTTTCTAACCATTCTGAACATTGTGCAGGCCTTAAACTATGTTGTTTCATCTTTATTTCATACATATACCATCTTCCTGGTCAGCTTCCCTGTCTATGGCCCACCATACAAATTCTTTAAAACCCAACAGGTAGCCGTGCTCTGTGGCTCAGCCTGTAATCCCGCACTTTGGGAGGCTGAGGTGAGTGTATTGCCTGAGCCTGTGGGTTCGAGACCCGCCTGGGCAATTTGGTGAGCCCTCATCTCTACAATAAATCAGAAATTAGCCGGGCGTGGTAGCGCGTGCCTGTAGTTCCAGCTACTCGGAAGGCTGAGGCGGAAGGATCGCCAGAGCCCAGCAGGTCGAGGCTGCGGTGGCTGGGAGCAGCCACTGCACTCCAGTCTGGGTGACAGAGTGAGACTCCAACTCAAAAAACAAACAAACCAACATGTGTCATCTCCTCCCTGAAGTCTTTTTTCTCTCCTCATCAAGTAAAATGGGTTACCTCCCCACATTGTGATCTATCATTTTACTTTGCATATTTTTCTGTTCTACTACTAAACACATTGAATTTTAATCATTTGCTAACATGTCTGTATCTTCTTGCAATATCTGAGTAACTCAAAGACAAGATCATGTTTAATCTCAGTTCTTGGCTTCATATCTGAAACATGGTAGAAGTACATAAATATTGACTACATAAATTAATAAATCAACAATATAATAACTGAATACATGAATTATCAAAGAACAAATAAAGATTTGTTAATGAATGATAGATTTTTAAAAATCTCAAAAATATTTTTTTAGACTTTTGAAGACTTCTGATTCTCAACAAGATGGTATAATAGAACCAGATTTACTATCCCTTCTGAAAAAATTAAAATACTGGAGAAAATATATGGAACACCAGTTCTCAAGACACCGGACATCAGGCAACAAAAGATAGTGATAGCCGAGATGGGAAATAAATGAGATAAGCCCTATGAACTGTTCCAGCATATTGCACGTGGAGAGTTTTCACGTTACATGCTAGGAGGAGGACAGCATCAAACAGTTTTGAGAACAAAGCTCAATAATATTTGCAGGAATACAAAATATCCAATATCCAACAAGGAAAAATTCATAGTGTGTGGCCTCCACTCGAAAATGATCATGCAGGCAATGAAGCAGAAACACATGACCTAAAACAGAAGAAAGTGAATCAATTAAAGTCAATAGAGAAAAGACTCAGATTATAGAATTAGTAGACAGACATTAAAACAGTAAAACAGTTATCATGGCTATATTTCATAGGTTTAAGAAGCTAGAGGAAATATGGAACATGTTACATAGAGACAAAGAAGATCCAGATCAAATATTAAAGATAAAATCTAATATCTGAGATGAAAAATACCCTGGATTGATTAACAGTAGATTACATATTGCAGAAAAATAGATTAGGGAACTCAAAGACCAAATAATGAGAACTATCCAAAATAAATTATATAGAGGAAAAAAATGCAAGAAAGAATATTAAGAGAGCATCACTGAGCTGTGGGATAATGTATAACACCAAATACTTATGAGATTTGAGTCCCTAGTGGTTAAGAGAAGGAGAGTAATTTGAAGAAATAATGGTTAAAAAAAGGCTTTCAAATTTGATGAAAACCATCAAAAGCAAAGAAGCAAGAAGCTCAGTGAACAATTAGCACAAGAAAACTATCCTAATACAGGTTATAATCAAATTGGTTAAAACCAATTAAAAAATGAACAATTTGAAAGCAGTCAGAAAAACATGAAATTGTTGACAGTACCAAAAATTAAAGTGACAGAAGACTTTTTGTCAAAAACAAGGCAAGCCAAGAGACAGGGGACTAACATCTTGAGAGAAACTGTCAACCTAGGATTTTTACTCAGTAAAAAGGTATATCATTTTCTCAGTGAAATTATTTTTTAGAACAAATAATTATTTTGCCTTGAAAACTGAAAGAATTCATCTCATCACACTAGCTCTATAAGAAATGTTGAAGGAAATCCTTCAAACAGAAGGAAAACAAACTGTATGAAAATCTGGATATACTCAAAGAACACCAGGAATGGTAACTATGTAGAAACACTTGAAGACATTTTCATTCTATTTAAATTACTTTCAAAGATAATTAACTGTATAAAGCAAAAATAATCATGTATAATGGGGTTTGAAACATATGTAAAGTAAAATGCATGACAATAACACAAAGACTAAGAGGGGGAAATGAAAATACACTGTTTTAAGGTTCTTGTTTCTGATATATTATGTGAAGGTAGTTTGTGTTAAATATATGTAGTATAAATGCTAAAGCAACCACTAAAATAATACAACAAAGAGTTACAGTTAATGAATCAACAGGGGAGATAAAATGGATCATAAAAAATACTCAGTCTAAAAGAAGAAGAGAACAAATGAAAGATGGAACACATAAAAAAACAAAAAACAAGATGATAGATAACCACATTAAATATAAATGGTCTAAACATATTCATTTAAAAAGCAGAAACTGATAGATTAGATGATGTTATGGTCGAATGTTTGTGTCTCCCCCACATTTATATGTTGAAACCAATGTATGTTATATTACCAGATGGAGCATTTGGAAGGTGATTAGGTCATGAGGACAGTGCCTCAATGAATGAAATTAGTGATTTTTAGAAGAGGCTCAGAGAGCTGCCTCAACCCTTCTACCACGTGAGGGCACAGTTGAAAATCACCATTTATAAACCAGAAAGTAGGTCCTCACCAGACACTGAATCTGCCTTAATCTTAGACTTCTCAGCTTCCAAAACTGTGAGAAATAAATTAGTTATTTACGAGGGGACCCAACAAACCCTGGTATTTATTTATAAAAAATTGTGTAATATTACATATATATACTTCAGTCACCTTCAAAGTACTCTCCTTTTGATGCAACACATCTACCAAGATGCTTTTTCTACTGTTCAAAACAGTTTTTGAACTTTTCTATTTTGATGCCTTTTAGTTTCTGCCATTTTTTTGTTTTGCCTCTTGTACATCAGCAAAACATTTCCCTTTGAGAATTTTTTTCATCCTGGTAAACAACAAAAAAAGTCACTTGGGTGAGATCAGGAGAATAGGGAGGGTGGGACATAGGGATCATGCTATTTTTGGTCAAAAACTGTTGAACACTCAGTGCGGTGTGGGCATGTGTGTTGTCATGGTGGAAGAATCTGTTTGCCACGACTGGGGACATTTCTTCCGCAAATGTGACACAACCTTCTCAAAACTTCCAGATACAAACTTTGGCGAACTGTTTGATGCAGAGGAACAAATTCTGAGTGTGTATAATGGGCCTGCCCTCCAAAAAGATAATTCTGGTTTCCCTAAATACCAATTTTCATCCTCTTAGAAGTGATGTCACTCTCAGTAAGAATGCTACTACCAAAAAGTAAGTACTGAGCCTTGGAGGCTCTCTTTGGGTTCTGTAGATGACACATTCCATACCTTAAAATACTGATCCAGCACATAAGCATGTGGCATGGGAAGCTGCCACATCTGAGTGGGGCTTAGGGCAGAAAAGATCTCTGCAGCAGGTCCAGCATGTGATGTAAGCTGTGCTGCTGCTTGAGCAATATAAGCTGTCAGTCTTTATAGTTTTCTAAGTGTCAGTGATGTAAAAAGATGCGGTGTAGAGGCTATGGGCAAGCCCAAGTAGGAAAATGAAAAATTTAAGGAGGTACTCACTGTCAGGTTGTGCAAGTGCAGGCTTAGCACCTGACAGTGAGTGGTTAGATCTTTTACAGTAGATGCCTCACTTGCCTCATACAGTTTTGTCCCTGTCCCAGTGGGTCAAGCTTTCTGTCCTACTCTATTTTTTCTTTTCTTTTTTTTTATTTTTGAGTAGGAGTCTCACTCCGTTGCTTAGGCTAGTGCCGCGGCATGCTCACAGCCACCCCAGTGTCCACCTGCTGGGCTCTGGCAATCCTTCCACCTCAGCCTTTCAAGTAGCCAGAACTGCAGGTGTGTGCTTTCATGCCTAGCTAAGTTTTTATTTATTGTAGACACGAGGTCTCGCCAAGTTGTCCCAACTGGTCTTGAACCCGCCGACTCAGGCAATCTACTTGCCTCAGACTCCCAAGTGCTGGGATTATACGTTGAGCTACAGAGTCTGGCCTCTGTACTACTCTTGACTTTGTTGTTAAGGTAACTCAGTTAACTCCCATATTTTGTTGTAGAAACTTTACAGATTTAGGTTTTACAATTAGGCCAATGTATATATGCATTTATTTAGCTGTTGGGAGATAATTCTTCATAGATCTTATGTTTGACATATCTTCTGAGCAATTGAATTGATAGCTTTTTTTCTGGACTATCTTTTGTATGTTTGCATGGCAAACAGTGTTGGAAAATATAGCATTTCCATTTGGGGAAGAGGACAGATTAATTGGTTGTTCATGATAATTAAGACAATGTATCTCATTGGAAACAGCTGAAAAAATTTTCTAGCAATTTTTTTTTTAAAGAAAAGATTAGGGTTTCCTAAATACGATTTCTGTTGGGTAATGCATCTCACCGAGTGTGTCCTGCAGAAATTGGGGCTTGAGGAGTAAGCATAAATGTTGTTACTCTGACTACTGTTACTGCTATGATTAATAAACTGTCCTTTATCTCTCATACAGTTTTGTCCCTGTCCCAGTGGGTCAAAGTCTCTGGTCCAGAAGTCTCATATCTTCTTTTAATGTATGTGAAATTGTGACATGCTAACTTGTTTTCTATTAAGGTAAAATTGCTGAGCCTTTGTTCTTGATAGTTTTGATGACCAAGATGGAATACTGACAAGACATGGCTTTCTGGAATAGGAAAGACAAGTCTCCCCACAGTTCAACGTACATGACGAAAGGGAAGTCTTTGGGATTTAGTAGCAGTCATGTTCTTCAAACTGCCTAGTAAATCAAG
The DNA here is from genome assembly GCF_000164805.1 of Carlito syrichta. NCBI lineage: Eukaryota > Metazoa > Chordata > Mammalia > Primates > Tarsiidae > Carlito > Carlito syrichta. Next base: position 193,105 of record NW_007253068.1, read on the forward strand.
CAATAAATGGTTCCCCATTTCATTCTGTAACCCAGGAGGATCTAGGGAGATGGTTGCAGGCTAAGTAGAGGTGAAGGTAGGAGGGTGAATATGACAGCCAGTCCTATACCCATTGCAACTACTAGTACTAAGATCTATCCTAGCTTAGAAGGTTCTGATCCTTTTCAGACAACAGTTACAGAGATAAGCATCTACACTAACTGCAAAAGGAGGAAACTGGGACTGCTATGGGCAGAAATCATTCAGATCTTTAGAACTTTGACAATTAGCTTGGGAGATGTGGGGGAGGGACACCTAATGTTTGTTAAGAAGGAATGGCGACAGCAATGGCAACCTATTACGGCTCAACTCCTGAATTCTATCACGCCAATATTAGATCCTTTTGAAGATGACAGTAAGAGGTTTTTTTTTAAAACAGTGGATTCTAGTTGCCATAAGGGCATCTAGCCTTCTCAGTAAGAGATCCCAGAGATAGAGAAATTCCCATAGGAAATCATAGATGAAGTGCTGTCTAGTTTTTGGGCTCTTAGTGACCTCCTTTGGGTCTACATTTTCCACCTAGTTCTTCTACACTGACCCAGGCACATAATGGGTCTTTATAAGTTTTATAACAATTTCCTCATCCTTCTTGCTCCTGACGAAAAGTCTGAGTGAGATTAGAACATAATTGGAAAGAAGTTATAGTTACTAGAATGAGACATATTAATTTTGTAGCAGTGGAGAGAGAGAGAGGGAAAAAACCCTAAGCACCTGGGGAGGCACTAAGAGCATTAATATTCTTTTGTCTTTTATAACTGCATGCAGAGATTTCCTCACAAAGGGAAATGCCTTGGTGCAGCTCTTCCAAACTGCTTTAAGTCCTCAAATTTAACTGAACCCTGGGTCTGTTAGCCTCTGCCAAATGGCTTTGATCATAATTTGCTTGCTTCTCTCTTATTCTTGCTGAGAAGTCTATCAGAAACAACAGTGAATGGCCCCAGCTTTTTCATCACCCCTGCAAAACCTTGTCAACACCTTTGATGTATTTTGATGTAAAGTTAGTCCTATAGGTATCACTAAGACACTTCACGAAAATGGACGAATGCCATCCAGCTGTTATTATAGCCAAACAGGACAGATGGGACTGTTATTAAATGGTCCCCCCAGAAATAAGAACTCTTGATTATTTGAACCGAATTAGGCATTCTAAAGTGTATTGGTGGCTGAGAGACCATGCTGAAGGCACTATCAACCTGTGATGAATATGCCATTTTGGTGGCGGGGTGTGGGGAAGAGGGAGAAATGTGCCTAACAATTGTAAATAAGATTGTATTTCGAGAGCATCAGATGCTCCTCTGGGTTTATATTTATATGTATACCTCTAACTTTGTTCTTTTAAAAGAACTTTTTAGCTATTGAAAATCCTTTCCATTTCCAAATGAATTTTAGTATCAAGTTCTTCAAAAAGTTTGGCTCACATTTTCAATGGAATTACATTGATTTTATAGATCAATTTGGGGAGAACTGACATTCTAACATTATTAAACTTTCTGATTCATGAGTATAGCACATCTCCATTAATTTAGGTCTTTATTTTCTCTCAGTAATTTTTTTGTAGCTATTAGTGTAGAGATTTTGCACATTTTTTGTTATATTTCATATATTTGATGCCATTGGAAGTGGTATTTGTTTTATTTTACTTTTTCATTATTCACTGACAGTGTACAGAAACACAACTGATTCTTGTGTATCGATCTTGTATTTTGCAACCATGCTAAACCATGTTCACTTTTGAAGATTTCAATGGATTGTCTACATAGGCCATTTGCCTATTAATAAAATGTTTTCTTTTTTTTCCAATTTGAGTGCCTTTTATTTATTTACTTGGCTTTTTGTACTGGTTAACTTCCAGTACAATATTGAATAGAAATGATGAAAGCAGACAGGTTGATCTTTCACCTTAAGTATGATGTTAGGTGTAGGTTTTTCACTGATGTGCTTTAACAGGATGAGAAAGTTCCCTTTTATTTTAAGTTTCCAAAGTTTAAAAAAAATCTGGAATGGATGTTGGAATTTGTCAAATGCCTGCTCACACTCTATGAGATGTGTGTGTGTGTGTGTGTGTGTGTGTGTGTGTGTGTGTGTGTGTGTGTTGATATGATGAATTATATTGATTGTTTTTCATGTTGATACAATTTTGTATCTCTGAGATAAATGTCACTTGGTCATGATGTATTATGTTTTAATATATTCTGTGGTTCAATTTGCTAAAATTTTGCTAAAAATTATTGCATATCTATTCATGGGGGATATTGGCTTGTAGTTTTTTTTTTTAATGCTGTTTTTGGTATTGGCATTAAGGTAATGTTGCCTAATGGAGTGAGTTGGGAAGTTTTCCTGGATCCTCTGCAATTTTATGGATGCAGTTGTGTAAAATGTGTATTATTTTTTTCTTTAACATTTTATATTATTTACCAGTGATGCAATCTGGGTCTGAAGTTTTCTTGGAGGAATGATAACTGTAAATTCAATTTCTTTCATCAATATAGTGCTATTCAGGCTATTAGTTTCTTCTTGACTAGTCTTTAGTAGTTTTTATTCCCAAGGAATTTATTCATTTTATCTAAGTTGTTCTTGCTGTTCATATTTTGTGTTGTTTCTTTTTTCCCTGATTAATATGCATAGATGTTTGTCACTTTTGTTAATCTTCTCAAAGAGCCAGATATTGGGTTTACTGATTTTTCTATTTTGTTCTATCTTCTTTAAAATTCATTGATTTCTGCTCTTAATTATTTACTTTCTTCTGCTTCCTTGGTGTTTCATTTGCTGTTCCTTTTTCAGTTTCTCAAAGTGGAAGCTGATATTATTAATTTGAGAACTTTCCTCTTTTCTATTGTAGGTATTTGGTGACACATATTTCCCTCTAAATGCTACTTTTGCTCATCCCACACATTTTGAGATGCTGTTTTTATTTTCATCAAGTTCAAAATGCTTTCTAATTTCCATATTGATTCTTTCTTTGACCCATGAGTTACCAAAGTTTTTTTTAAAGTTTAGAGATATTTTTAGATCTTCCTAATGTCTTTTCATAACTGATTTCTTATAAAACTCCAGTTCTATGAAAATCAACATAATTTTAATCACTTTAAATTTATTGAGATTTGTTTTATATCCCAAAGGATGGTCTATATTGGTAAGCATTCCACATAAAGGGAAAAGATGATATATTCTGTAGTCTTTTGTGTGTGTGAGTGTTCCATAAGTTACATCAAATTGTTTGATATAATTGTTATTATTGAAAGTGCTATTCAAGTCAGGTACAGTGACTCATGCCTGCAACTCAAGGACTTTGGGAGGTGGAGGCAAGAGGATTGCCAGAGTCCAGGGGTTTGAGACTGACCTGGGCAACTTGGTGAGACCTCATCTCTACCAAAAAAAAAAAAAAAAAAAAAATTAGCCAGGCATAGTGGTGCATGCCTGTAGGTCCAGCTACTTGGGTGGCTGTGGTGGAAGGATCATCTGAGCCTAGCAGGTCAAGACTGAGGTGGCCCTGAGCATGCCACTGCACTACAGCCTGGATGACAGAGTGAGACACCTACTTAAAAAAGAAAGAAAGAAAGAACTATTCAAGTTTTCTACTTACTAATTTTTATATATAAAATTAACTCCTTACTGAGTTTCCTATAGTCTCATGCTTTATTAAATAAAGGAAGGAGATGTGATAAAATATTTGACTCTCTTTGCAGGTTTTTCTTTTTTAATTCCTATCGGTTTATGCCTCATGTATTTTGAATTTTTCTTATTAGTTATTATTATATCTTCTTAATGAGTGACTTTTTTTAATTACTAAGAAATAACTCGAGGGAAGCGGGGGCAAGATGGTGATGAAACAGGTTGGACTGTAGGAGCCTCTGCAAAAGCAAGTGTCCACAAAGACTATCTGCATGAGTGAATGTGTGCTGGTGGGTGAATAAAAATCTGTCTGAGGGGACACTCGGGTTCATGCACATGGAGTTCTCCTCTGGAGGTGACTGCAATCCCCACTGCCCTGAGATTGGAGCCCCTGGTGCACAGGATCCTCTGCTGTTCTTGGGGTTCTCTTGAGAGGAGGCAATAGAGAACAGCTGTTCCTCACCACCTGACACCCAACCCATGCCATCACCTATGGCAGCAGATCAGCATGTATGCCAGGAACAATGGAGAAGGCAGGGCTGGAAATCTGGAATGGAGCCCCACCACTGATGAGGAGATACCGACCAGCACCATTTTCTCTGTCCTGGGACTGGGCAGAGACCTGCGTTACAATACCCAGGTCTGTCCAGGCCCCAACCTGGGACCCAGAGGCTATCTCCTCATTGAACTTGGAGAGACAGATTCCCCTCCTCCACACTGGAACAGGCACAGACACGTCAGAGGTGAGTGGGAGACTTGACAGCAGTGGCAACAAGTTGGGTGAGTCCAGATCCAATCGTCCTCTCCCCACAGTAGTCTGTGGGACATCTGGCCCATGCTGAGAGCAACCCTATCAGCCTATGCTGAGAGTGGAGGAAGGGGCTGGAGACTGGAGCCACTTCTTAATGTGGCTATGGCAGCTGAAAGGAACTTGGAGTTACAGAAACAGCCACAGGGCAAGTTTTTTTCTTGTTTGTTTCTTTTTGTTTTAGTTTTATTCTTTCTTTCTGTTTTTGTTTACATTTTTGCACTTGCTATGTTTCTGTTATTTTAATGGTTTTTTTTAAAAAAAAGATTTTCTGTTTGTATATGGGTATTTTTGAGGGTATTTTGAGAACATCAATGGGGAGTTTTTGTTTGTATATGGGTATTTTTGAGGTATTTTGAGTACATCAATGGGGGGTTTTTATTTGTTTGTATGATTGTGGGTTTTTTTCTGTCTTTATTTGTTTCACTGTTTATTCATTAGTTGGTACACCTGTTTCCCCACTTCTTCTTCTCTCTCTCCACCTTCCTTTTGTCTTCCTCCTTCCTTTTTCTATTCTTTCCCTTTTTCTTACTTCATTTTGGTTTTGGGGGCAAACATACACTCCCACTGCATGGACAGATTGTAAGACAGTGGGAAATGGGTTCCAGGGTGCCGACATACCTGTAAGCAGATAGTGGGATCTGTAGATAGCTTCTGATTCACAGCTCTCCCTTTAATTAAACATCAAAACTGTAAGAAGCACAGCCCCCTACCCCCCAGTCTACCTTCAGAACTGAACAAAGTCAGAGGATCTACATAAGGAAGAATAGGAGAGTGAGCAAAGAGAAGTAAAAGCTACCCCCATCACTGAGCAACAGCATTAAAAAAGAGGTTTAAAAAAAGAGGGAGGAAAAGCTATACAAATGAAAACAAAAAACAAACAAACAAACAAAAAACCAAAGGAAGAACATGGGTCTTACACAGACCCCTGGGAGGTCAACCAATGAGAATACAGACTTTGGAACTCAAACAATAAAAAGCCCCCAGAATGACTGGCCTCAAACCACAAACTCAGATATAAAGATATTAATAGAGAGAATAAATAGAAATTAGGAGAGAAAAGAAGAAAGAAAGAAGGAATTGATAATGAAGATAAAAGCAATAAAGAATACAATAAATGAAATAAATAACAAACTGATAAGCATGGAAAGTAGAATTAACCAAGCAGAAGAAAGAAAGAATCTCAGAGCATGAATACAAAAATATGGAACTAACCCAAACTGTTAAAAACAGAAAAGAAACTTAAAGAGACAGAACAAAACCTCCAAGAGATGAGTGATTATTTCAAGAGGTTGAACCTAAGATTAATTGAAATCCCTGAGGCAGATAGACAGAGTCCACTCTGGAACAAACATTCCATTAAATTATCCAAGAAAATTTCCCTCATCTCATCAGTGACATGACTATTCAAACACAAGAGATTCCGAGATCCCTGCAAGAGAACAAATGAGAAGGCCAACTCCTAGGCACATAGTAATTTGCCTACACAAAGTAAGTATAAAAGAAAAAATTCTAAAGGCTGCAAGAGAGAGAGGTCAGACTACATCCTGGGGAAGACCAATTAGAATAGCAGCAGACTTATCTACAGAACACTTCAGCTAGGAGAGATTGGAGTCCAATCTTGAAAGTTCTCAAAGTTAAACAATTTCAAACAAGAATTACCTACCTGGCTAAGCTAAGTTTCATCAGCAAAGGACAATTAACATCTTTCTCCCTAAGAGTTTTTGCCACCTCTGGCCAGCACTAAAAGAAACACTTAATAAAATATTAAACATGAAAGAAAGAAAGAAAGAAAGAAAGAAAGAAAGAAAGAAAGAAAGAAAGAAAGAAACAACAATGCCTTTCCCAAGAATGCAGGAAAAAAGATGGAAAACACATATGAATCAACCCAAAAATCAAAGGAAAGATAACAAACAAACAGTAGCAGCAGCAACAAACTCTATAAGACTCTCATGACAGGGATAAACTGTCACATCTCAATAATTAGGCTGAATGTGAATAGACTAAGTGAACCATTGAAAGGCCATAAATGGCAAATTGGATAAAATATGATGATGCAATAATATATCGTCTCCAAGACACTCATCTTACCAGGAAGGACACTCACAGACTCAAAGTAAGAGGATGGAAAACAAATTTTCAGGTGAATGAACACAAAAGATAGCAGGAGTCACAATCTGAATATTAGGCAAAATATCCTTTAAGTTATCAAGAATTAAGATATGGAAGGTCACTACATAATGATGAATGGTTCAATCCATTAACAAGAAATATCCATTCTAAACATATATGAACCCAACATAGGAGCATCAACTTTCATAAAGCAGTTTCTAGGTAAACTAAAAAAGAAGATATTGACTCTAACACTACCATAGCTGTGGACTTAAATAACCCGCTAACAACCATAGACATATCATCAAGACAAATGTCAACAAGGAGATCTAGACCTCAATGTGATGCTTGACCAAATGAACTTAATTGATACCTACAGAACACTCTACTCAACAACCATGTGATATGCATTCTACTCATCACCACATGGAACTTACTCTAAGGATCTACCACATTCTTGGTCATAAATGAAGCATAAGCATATTCCATAAGATTGAAATGCTGCCATGCACCTTCTCAGACCACAGTGGGATGAAAATAGATTTTAACACCAACAAAGTTTCCTCAAAACACACAAAGGCATGGACACTGAACAGTATGATGCTAAACAACCCCTGGGTCAACACAGAAATCAAAACAGAATTTAAAAGATTCCTGGAAACAAATGAAAATGAAGAAACATCTTACTCAAATCTCTGGGATGCCAAAAAAGCAGTAGTAAGAGGAAAATTCACATCTCTATGAACACACATGAAGATAATGAAAAGATCACAAGTTAACACCCTAACAAATTGCCTAAGGAAGTGGGAAAAGCAAGACCACCAAAAGCCTAACTTCAGCAGAAGAAGCCAGAAGAAGAAGACAAGCAGGAGAAACAAAAAGCTCAAATTTGGGACACAGAAGACAAAAATATAATACAAAAAAGCAGCAAAACAAAAAGCTTGTTCTTTGAAATGATAAACAAGATTGGTGGAGCTCCTAGCTAGGCTTACAAGAAAATTTAGAAAAAGTCCAAAGAAACACAATCAGAAATGCAAAAGATCAAATCACAACTGACCCCAAAGAAATACAAAAGATTATCAGAAATTACTATGTATGTTTGTATGGAAACAAACTTGAAAACATAAAGGAAATGGAGGACTTTCTGACATCACACAACCTCCCCAGTTTGAAACAAGAAGAAATTGAGACCCTAAATAGACCAATAACAACCCAGGAAATCGACTATGTAATAAGAAAACTACCTACAAACAAAACAAAAAAAACCACTGGATCAGATGACTTCCTAGCAAAATTCTATAAAACATACAAGGAGGAGCTGATAACAGTCCTATTGAAAGTATTCCAGGCAATTGAGAAAGATGGAACTCTCCCCAAATCATTTTATGAACCTAACATCACATTGATACCCAAGCCAAGCAAAGATCCAACAAAGAAAGAGAACTAAAGGCCAACATCCCTTATGTACATAGATGCTAAAACCCTCAACAAGATTCTAGCAAACTGGATCCAACCACACATCTCAAAAATCATCCACCATGACCAAGTAGGCTTCATCCCCAGGATACAGGGCTGGTTACACATCCACAAGTCCATAACAGATGTAAACACAACAACCACATGATTACATCATTAGTCACCAAAGAAACTTTTGATAAAATCCAGCACCTCTTCTTGCTAAAAACCCTCAAACATCTAGGCATAGATGGAACATACCTCAAAGTAGTAAGATCCATCTGTTAGAAAACCACAGCCAACATATTACTAAACAGACAGAAATTGGAACAATTTCTCCTGAAAAATAGAAAGGACAAGGATGCCCACCCTCACCCCTCCTATTCAATATAGTATTAGAAGTCCAAGCTAGGGCAATCAGACAAGAGAAGGAAATCAGGGGTATCCAAATAGGAAAAGAGGAAGTCAAGTTATCCCTCTTTGCAGATGATATGATTCTATTCCTTGAAAACCCAAGAGAATCTGTCAAAACCCTCCTTGCACTGAAAAAGGACTTTGGCAACATCTCAGGGTATAAAATAAATGTGCAAAAAATAGTCACATTCCTATACACCAACAAAAAACAAACAGAAACCCAAATAAAAAGCATAATGCCATTCACAATAGCCACAAAATAAAAAAATAAAAAGAAAGAAATACCTTGGCATCTTCCTAACCAGAGAAGTGAAAGACCTTTACAATGAAAACTATAAAACACTGCTCAAAGAAATCAAAGATGACACAAACAAATGGAAAAATATTCCATGCTCATGGATTGGAAGAATCAACAAGATGTTAAAATGTCCATCCTTCCCAAGGCAATCTACAGATTCAATGCAATACCCATTAAGTTACCAGCAGCATTCTTCTCAGATCTGGAAATGACAATACAGCAATTCATATGGAAACATAAATGACCACAAATAGCCGAAACAATCCCTAGCAAACAAACAAAATGAAACAAACCAAAAAATCAAAAACAAAGCAGGAGGTATCACATTCCCAGGCTTTAAACTTTATTATTAAGCTACAATAATCAAAACAGCCTGGTGGTGGTACAAGAACAGGCATATAGAACATGGAACAGGATAGAGATTCTGGAAGTAAAACCTCAATTTCTCAACCAGCTCTTCTTTGACAAAGCCTCCATCACCAGCTACTGGGGAGAGGAGAATCTATTCAGTAAATGGTGCTGGGAAAACTGGCTGACCACATGCAGAAAATTAAAACAAGACACTTATCACTATACACAAAAATCAACTCTAAATGGATCAAAGACCTAAACATAAAGCCTCAAACTATAAGAACCTTAGAAAATGTAGAAGATACCCTTATGGAAATTGGAACTGGCAATCAATTCCTGGTCAAACCCCAAGTGCCCATAAGAGATAAGATAGACAAGTGGGATCTCATCAAACTGACAAGCATCTGCAAAGCCAAAGAAACCATTGAGAGAGTGAGGAGACAGGCCGCTGACTGGGAAAAATATTTGCCAACTGTATATCTGACAAAGGCCTAACGTCTAGGATCAACAAGGAACTCAAATGTGCTGAAAAGAAAAAAAACAAACAGCTCCATTACAAAGTGGGCAAAAGATATGAATAGATATTTCTGAAAAGAAGACATATGAGCAGCCAACAGATATTTGAAAAAATGCTCAGCCTCACTAATCATCAAAGAAATGTAAATTAAAAACACATTGAGAAACCACCTAACTCCAGTCAGGATAGCCATCATCAATAACTCAAAAATAACAGATGCTCAGGAGGATGTGGCAAAAAGGGAACTCTTCTACACTGTTGGTGGGAATGTAAATTAGTACAAACTCTGTGGAAAATAGTGTGGCGATTCCTAAAAGATCTAAAAATCAACCTCCCATATGACCCCACAATCCCCCTTCTGGGAATATACCAGAGGAACTCAAATCACTTTGTGAAAAAGATACCTGCACACACGTTTGTTGCAGCATTATTAGTAATAGCAAAAACATGGAACCAACCATGCTGCTCACTGAAAGAGGACTGGTTATTAAAAATGTGGTACATATACATGATGGAATATTACGCAGCCATAAAGAATGACAAAATTTTGAACTTCACCGCAACTTAGATGGACTTAGAATCTATAATACTTAGTGATCCATCACAGAAACAAAGAACCGAGTATCACATGTTGTCACTCATAAATGTACCTTGAACAAGTATTGTAATACTATATGAAAGGATTGGCAGTAATGGGAAATTGCCAGGGGATGGTGGGGGCAGGGTTGGCAGTAGTGGGTAACTGCCAGGGTAGGAGGGGTACACCTCATCAACAAGGGTACTTGCATAATGAACATTTGTATACCTAACCATAAATTGTACCACACATATTAAAAAAAAAAAAAGTGTGTAAAAGATATGAATAGACACTTCTCAAAAGAAGCCATACAAGCAGCCAACAGATACATGAAAAAATGTTCAGCCTCACTAATCACCAAAGAAATGCAAATTAAAACCACACTGACATACCACCTAACTCTAGTCAGGATGGCCATCATCAATAACTCAAAAAACAGCAGATGCTGGAGAGGATGTGGGGGAAAGGAAAGACTTCTACACTGTTTATTGGAGTGTAAACTAGTACAAGCCCTGTGGAAAACAGTGTGGTGATTCCTAAAAGATCTAAAAATCGACTTCCCATACAACCCTGCAATCCCTCTACTGGGAATATACCAAAGGAACTCAAATCACTCTATGAAAAAGATACCAGCACTCCTGTGTTTATTGCAGCATTATTCTAATAAAAAACAACAACAACAACACAGAACCAGCCATGCTGCCCATCAAAAGAGGCCTGAATAAAAGAAAGTGGTATATATATATGATGGAATATTATGCAGCCATAAAGAAGGACAAAATTATGATCTTTGCAGCAACTTGGATGAACTTAGAATCTATAATACTGAGTGATATATCACAGAAACAGAGACTGAATATCACGTGTCCTCATTCATAAGCGGACCTTGAACAATTATTCTAATACTGTAAGAAAGGGATTGGCAGTAGTGGGAAACTGTCAGGGGAGGGAGGGCACATGGGTACCTGCATAATAAACATTTGTATACCTAACCCTGAATTGTACCTCATATCTTTAAAATAAAAAAAGAGGAATAACTCATTTTACACCTGGTAACAGTCTTTGCTCAAAAATCTACTTTTTCTTTAATAGAAAAACTACAGGTTTAAAATTTTTTGTTAGCATTGTATCCCTTTTTCCATTGGTTGGGAAACAGTTTTCCATGGGTTTCTTATATTTTTGGGCTTCTTGTGTCAGCTTTTGTCCTGGACTATTTTTTTCCCCAAGAACATTTATATACCAAACAGCCTTGGTAGATAAAAATAGCTGGGCAGAGGGCATATTTTGTTTTAGAACCAGGATAATAAAGAGAATTTCTTCTTCTGGGTTAATTACAGGACAAGTTTGCTAGCAAATACTTTAAAAGATTTAATTTCCTTGACTTGGGGTTCCTCAGCTGTGAAAAATCCCACTGTATATACCCATGGAACCACTGCATTAGCGCAAGACTTAGCACAAGAATACCTGATCTGGACATGAAAGTCATCTGCCTGCTGTGTTTTGAATAATAAAGTCCTCTGTCTTGGACCCAGGAGTCTTATATTTTCTCCCAAGAGCCATTAAATTTTTGTAAGCTAGTTGGTTAGCTTCTATATAGGATAATATTTCAGATCTTTACAGTTCTTAACACCATTCTTGTAGCTCAGATTATTTTGTTTTGTTTTTATATCTTTGTAGTTTTATTTTAAACAACATCTAATTGAACCTTATCTTTTTATACATTTGTAAAATCTCTGTCTCCTAATCAGCATATTTACCACTTATATTCAGTGTGATTATTGAAATGCTTGAACTTTTTTTTTTTTTTTTTTTTGAGTCAGAGTTTCACTCTGTCACCCAGACTGGAGTGCAGTGGGCACTGCAGGCTCTACCCACTGGGCTCCGGCAATCTTTCTGCCTCAGCCTTCCGAGTAGCCAGAATTACAGGTGCGCACTACCACGCCCGGCTCATTTTTGATTTATTGTAGAGATGAGGTCTCGCCAAGTTGCCCAGGCAGGTCTCGAACCCGCGGGCTCAGGAAATCTACTCACCTCAGCCTCCCAAAGGTGAGGGATTACAGGCTGAGCCACCAAGCCCAGTGAAATGCTTGGACTTAATGCTACCATTCTGTAATCGGTTTTCCATTTGTTACATATGTTTGTCATTCCCTTTGTTCTCCTTTTCTATTTTTCAGGTTAAGTATTTTAAAAGTCCCATTTAATCTTCTTTTAACTTTTGAAACATTAGCTATAACTCTTCTATTATTTTATCAGTTGCTTTGGGTTTTATAATATACATCTTTAATTTATCACATGCATTAGTTTCCTTTGGCTGCTATAACAAATTATCACAAATTTGCTGTCTTAAAACAACAGAAATATGTTATCTCATAGGTTTCATTGGACTAAAGGCAAGGTAACAAGAGTGTCACACTCCTTCCAGAAGCTCTAGTAATTTTTTTTCTTTTTGCCTTTTCCACTTTCTAGTGGCTGCTGACATTACTTAATTTGTGACCACATCACTCCAATCTCTGTTTTCATGGTCACACTGCATTCTCCTCTTCTAGCTGTGTGAAATCTCCTTATGTCTCTCTTTTAGAAAGATACTTGTACTGCCCATTAGGGCCTACCCAGGCAATCCAGAATAATATCTCCATCTCAAGATTCTTACCTTAGTCACATTTGTAGCATCTTTGCCATATAAGGTAAATTCACAGGTTCCAGAGGTTAGAAACTGGTATCTTTGGGGGCCATTATGCAGCCTACTACATCACAGTATTCTTTCAAGTGATGTTATACTATGAATACATTCACATAGAGTAAATGGTGCTGATAAAGCTGGCTAATCATATGTCAAAGAATAAAGTTGGACTTGTTTCTCTTAACATATGCAAAAAATTATGATGAATTAAAGATTTAAATAGATTGGACTTCCGGCAAGATGGTGACGGGGCAACCCAGTCTGTGAAAACCTCTGCAAAGGAGAACTGCAGTGGGTCTCTGACTCTCGCCCTGGGGGCTACAGACCCCAACATCACAGCCTGCTCTTCATACGGAGCTCGGCCGTTGCCACCGCTGGGGCATTGCAGCGGTCTGGACAGCCACTGCAGCGCAGATGCTGCTGCCGCAGCTGCCGCAGCCACCGCCACCGCCACTGCCACTGGTAGCACATTGCACCACCCAGGCCGGAGGCAATCCACAACTTCAGTCCTTGAAGCCCCTTCAGGGAAGATCTGCTGGGATCACTGCCACCTCTCCTGCGACCGAGACATCCTGCCTGCCATAAGTCTCCTGCCGTCTGCCCTGAGGCAGGCAGCCATCTTGCCATCTTCAGCCTCTGCAATTGCTGTCTGGCCCCACCCCCTCTGGGGCGAGCAGCTGAGATAGCACCACCTGCTGGCGATTCAAGGGAGTAAACCTACAGCCCCACTGCACGGACAGATTCCAAGGCAGTGGGAAGTGGGTTCCCGATTATTCACACAACTGTCAGCGAATAGCAGCACCTGCAGAAAGATTTTGAATCACAGCTCCCCCCTTAAGTAAATCTCAAAACTGCAAAAAGGACCACCCCCAACCTACAGTGCAACTCCAGAATTGAACAAAGTAAGAGGGCATACATAAAGAATAGGAGATTGAACAAAGAGAAGTAAAACCAATCTCGTTACCCCCGAATAACAGAATTAAAGAAGACAGTGACGTGGAGGGAAGGAAAAAGTAGGGAGGGGGAAAAATCGCACAAATGAAGAAAAACCAAAAGAAGAATATAGGTCTCACACAGACTCCTGGGAGATCAGACACTGAGAAAACAGATACTGGAACACAAAAAATGAAGAGCCCCCAGAATGACTGGTTACATGCAACAGACCCAGACATCAAGAAATTAATGGAGAGAATTAAAAAAATTGAGGAGAGACAAGAGGAAAATAGGAAGGAGTTGATGTCAGAAATGACAGCAGTAAAGAATACTGTGATGGAAATGAATAACAGACTAATATGCATGGAAAGCAGAATCAGCCAAGCAGAAGAAAGAATCTCAGAGCTCGAAGACCAAAACACAGAACTAACCCAAACTGTCAAAAACATAGAAAAGAAGCTCAAAAAGACAGAACAAAACCTGCAAGAGATGAATGATCACTTCAAGAGATCAAACCTAAGAGTAATTGGGCTTCCTGAGGCAGAGAGAGAAACAGAAGCCACACTGGAACAAACATTTCATGAAATCATTCAAGAAAACTTCCCTCATCTCATCAAGGATGAAAAAATTCAAACACAGGAGATTCAGAGAACCCCTGCAAGACAACAAATGAGAAGACCAACTCCCAGACACATAATAATTTGCCTAAACAAAGTAGCTATAAAAGAAAAAATCCTAAAGGCAGCAAGAGAAAAAGGCCAGACTACCTACCAGGGAAAACCAATTAGAATAGCAGCAGATTTATCCACAGAAATCCTTCAAGCTAGGAGAGCCTGGAGCCCTATCTTCAAAGTTCTAAAAGAGAAACAATCTCAACCAAGAATAGCCTACCCAGCCAAACTAAGCTTCATTAATGAGGGAGAATTGAAATCTTTTCCAGATATTCAATCCCTAAGAACCTCCGCTGCCACCAGACCACCTCTACAAGAAACACTTAAGAAAGTACTGAACACAGAAGAAAAAGAAAAAAGAACAACAACATTCTTCACAAGAGTACAGGCAAAAGATTAAAAACACACATGAACCAACTCCAAAACCCAAAGAAAGACAAAAAACAAACAGGAACAACTCTGTAAAACCCTTATGACAGGGATCAACTCTTGCATTTCAATTATTAGCCTAAATGTGAATGGACTAAATGCACCACTGAAAAGACACAGAATGGCAAAATGGATAAAATATCATCAGGCAACAATCTATTGCCTTCAAGAGACTCACCTCACTAGAAACAACACCCACAGACTCAAAGTAAGAGGATGGGAAACAAACTTTCAGGTGAATGGAATACAAAAGAACGGAGGAGTAGCAATCTTAATTTCAGACATAATACCCTTCAAGCTATTGAAAATCAAAAAAGATACAGAAGGCCACTACATAATGATAAA
>NW_007253068.1:208736-209286 GCF_000164805.1 Carlito syrichta
ATAGCTTAAAGGATATTTTGTCTGATAGGAAGATTGAGACTCCTGCTTTCTTTTGTGTTCCGTTCATGTGAAATTTTTTTCCCATCCTCTGCTTTGAGTAAGAGAGAGTCCTTTTTGATGAGATGAGTTTGCAGAGACAATATAGACATGCATCGAGGTACTGAATCCATTCTTACAGAAGGTTTTTCAGGGGGGTGAAAATGATGCAACTCTCCCCAAATCATTTTATGAAGCCAACATCACATTGATACCCAAGCCAGGTAAAGACCCAACAAAGAAAGAGAACTACAGGCCAATATCTTTGATGAACATAGATGCTAAAATTCTCAACAAGATCCTAGCAAACCGGATTCAGCAATACATCTCAAAAATCATTCACCATGACCAAGTAGGCTTCATTCCTGGGATGCAAACTGGTTCAACATTCGTAAAACCATAAATGTAATTAAATTCATCAACAGATGTCAAAACAAAAACCACATGATCATATCATTAGATGCAGAAAAAGCTTTTGATAAAATGCAGCACCCCTTCTTGATAAAAACCCTTG
>NW_007253068.1:209306-243274 GCF_000164805.1 Carlito syrichta
AGGGGTAAACAAGATTGATGGTCCCCTAGCTTGACTGACCAAGAAAAAAGGACAAAAAAACCAAATAAGAATAATCAGAAACACAAAAGATGAAGTCACATCTGACCCTGAAGAAATACAAAAGATCATTAGAGACTACTACGTACCTTTGTATGGAAAAAAACTTAAAAACCAGAAGGAAATGGAAGACTTTCTGACATCACACAACCTACCTAGGTTGGAACAAGAAGAAATTGAGACCCTAAATAGACCAATAACAATCAAGGAAATTGACCACGTAATAAGAAAACTTCCTACAAAAAAAGCCCTGGTCCAGATGGCTTTCCAGCAGAATTCTACAAGACATTTAAGGAGGAGCTGATACCAATCCTACTGAAGGTATTCCAGGCAATTGAAAAAGATGAAACTCTCCCAAAATCATTTTACGAAGCCAACATCACATTGATACCCAAGCCAGGTAAAGATCCAACAAAGAAAGAGAACTACAGGCCAATGTCTTTGATGAACATAGATGCTAAAATTCTCAACAAGATCCTAGCAAACCGGATTCAGCAATACATCTCAAAAATCATCCACCATGACCAAGTAGGCTTCATTCCTGGCATGCAAGACTGGTTCAACATTCGTAAAACCATAAATGTAATTAAATACATCAACAGATGTCAAAACAAAAACCACATGATCATATCATTAGATGCAGAAAAAGCTTTTGATAAAATGCAGCA
Source organism: Carlito syrichta (assembly GCF_000164805.1). Taxonomy (NCBI): domain Eukaryota; kingdom Metazoa; phylum Chordata; class Mammalia; order Primates; family Tarsiidae; genus Carlito; species Carlito syrichta. The sequence continues at coordinate 210,032 of NW_007253068.1, forward strand.
CCCCTTCTTGATAAAAACCCTTGAACATCTAGGCATATGGGGAACATACCTCAAAATAGTAAAAGCCATTTACGAGAAAGCCACAGCCAGCATACTCCTAAATGGACAAAAATTGGAACCAATTCCCCTGAAAACTGGAACTAGACAAGGATGCCCACTCTTACCCCTTCTGTTCAACATAGTATTGGAAGTCCTGGCTAAAGCAATCAGAGAAGAGGAGGCAATCAGGGATATCCAAATAGAAAAAGAGGAAGTCAAGTTATCTCTCTTTGCAGATGATATGATTGTGTACCTTGAAAACCCAAGAGAATCTGTCAAAAGCCTCCTTACATTGATAAAGGCCTTTGGCAAAGTCTCAGGATACAAAATAAATGTACAAAAGACAATCGCATTGCTCTACACCAATAATAAACAAACAGAAACCCAAATAAAAACCACAATTCCATTCACAATAGCCACAAAAAAAAAAATGAAATACCTTGGCATCTTCCTAAGCAGAGACATGAAAGACCTTTACAATGAAAATTACAAAACAGTGCTCAAAGAAATCAAAGATGACACAAACAACTGGAAAAATATCCCATGCTCATGGATTGGAAGAATTAACATTGTGAAGATGTCCATCTTACCTAAGGCAATCTACAAATTCAATGCAATACCCATCAAATTACCAGCAACATTCTTCTCATTCTTCTCAGAAAAAACAACACAGGAATTCATATGGAAACACAAACGTCCAAGAATAGTCAGAACAATCCTCAGGAAAAAAAAAACAAAGCAGGTTGTATCACATTACCATACTTCAAACTTTACTATAAAGGTACAATCATCAACACACCTTGGTATTGGTACAGGAACAGGTATATAGATCAATGGAATAGAATTGAGATTCCAGAAGCAAAACCTCAATTTCTCAACCAACTCATCTTCGACAAAGCCCCCACCACCTACCACTGGGGAGAGGAGAACCTATTCAGTAAATGGTGCTGGGAAAACTGGCTGACCACATGCAAAAGATTGAAACAGGACCCCTATCTATCCCCATGCACAAAGGTTAACTCCAAATGGATCAGAGACCTAAATGTAAAACCTCAAACCATAAGAACCTTAGAAAAGGAAGAAAATACCCTCATGGAAATCGGAACTGGCATCCAATTCCTGAACAAAACCCAAAACCCACAGGTCTGGATCTACAAGGAACTCAAATGTGCTGAAAAGAAAAAAACAAACAACTCCATTATAAAATGGGCAAAAGATATGAACAGACACTTCACAAAAGAAGACATCCAAGCAGACAACAAACACATGAAGAAATACTCAATCTCACTAATCATCAGGGAGATGCAAATCAAAACCACACTGAGATACCACCTAACTCCAGTCAGAATGGCAATTATCAACAACTCAAAAAATAACAGCTGCTGGAGAGAGTGTGGTGAAAAGGGAACACTTCTACACTGTTGGTGGGAGTGTAAACTAGTGCAACCTCTGTGGAAAACAGTGTGGTGATTCCTAAAAGCTCTAAAAATCGACCTTCCATATGACCCCGCAGTCCCCCTACTGGGAGTATACCCTGAAGACCTCAAATCACTCTATAAAAAAGACACCTGCACACGTATGTTTATCGCAGCGTTGTTCACAATAGCAAGAACCTGAAAACAACCATGCTGCCCATCAAAAGAAGACTGGATTAAAAAAATGTGGTACATATACACGATGGAATACTACATAGCCATAAAAAAGAACAAAATCATGTATTTCGCAGCAACCTGGATGGAACTAGAGTCTATAATACTGAGTGACCTCTCACAGAAACAAAGATCTGAGTATCACATGTTCTCACTCATATAATGAACCTTGAACATCCAATGTAATACTATAAGAAAATGACTGACGGTACTGGGAAACTATGGGGGGGGATGGGATTAACAGTTGCAAATATCTGTCTGGGGATGGGGAAACACCTCTTATCAACAGGGTGCCTGAATGAAACGTAATTGTACCCCACAAAATCATAATAAAAAATATTGATTAAAATAAAAAAAAAGAAAACATCAACTATATTTATTAGTATTTGTATACACCTATTCTTACCGTTATTGCGATATGTTTTGTCCTGTAAGGTAAAATGTTTACACTGCTAATGATAACAGTAGAAGCATGGCATCTACCTTTTGCTTTAAGAACAATAACCAAAAAAATAATAATAATAAAGATTTAAATATATGACCTCAAACTATAAAAATACTAGAAGAAAACCCAGGAAACACTCATTGGCCTAGGCAACAAATTTATGACAAAGTCCTCAAAAACAAATGCAGCAAAACCAAAAATTGACAAGGGGGACCTAATTAAAGAGCTTCTGCATGCAAAAGAAACTATCAAAAGAGTAAAGAGTACTCTATCACAGAAACAAAGAACTGAGTATTACGTGCTCTCACTCATAAGTGAACCTTGAGCAATTATTGTAATACTATAAGAAAAGGATTGGGAATAGTAGGAAACTGCTAGGACAGGGGAGTGGGGTGTGACTGGCTGCAGTGGGAATCTGCATAATGAACATTTGTATACCTAACCCTGAATTGTACCCCACATCTTTAAAATTAAAAATTAAAAAAAAGAGTAAAGAGAAAACAGACAACATACACAGTGGGGGAAAATATTTTTTAAACTATGTATCTGACAAAAAGCCAAAATCCAGACGCTACTAGGAATGTAAGTGAATAAACAAGAACAAAAAACAAGCCATTAAAGATGGGCAAAATCATGGACAGGCAGGCATTTCTCAAAAGAAGACACACAAATGGCTAACAGACATATGAGAAAATTCTCAACATCACTAATCATCAGATGAATGAAACTCAAAACCAAAATGAGATACCATCTCAACCGTCAGAATGGCTACTATTAATAAGTCAAAAGACAACAGATGTTGGTGACGTTACAGAGAAAAAGGGACTCTCATATACTGTTGGTGGAAATTTGGAGATTTACCAAAGAACTAAAAATAGATTTACCGTTTGACACAGCAATCCCACTACTGGGTATCTACCCAAAGTAGCATAAACCATTCTACCAAAAAGCTACCTGCTCTTATATGTTTATTACGGCACTATTCACAACAGTAAAAACATGGAATCAGCCGAGGTGACCAACAATGGTGGGCTGGATGAAGAAAATGTGATACATATACACCGTGGAATACTACATAGCCATAAAAAACAAAATCATGTCCTTTGCAGCAACATGGATGCAGCTGGAGGCCATTATTTTAAGTGAATGAATGTAGAAACAGAAAACCAAACATATCCACAACTCTTGGCTTATTTTAAGATTTTTTTCTTTTTCATTCTTCTTCAATCCAGGCTTTCACTAGATCACAGTCCAATCTGATTAGCATGTGTCTTTCTTCATGTTCCTTGTGCTTAGTGCTCATCAAGCTTCTTGGAAGAGTGAGATTATACTTTCCATCAAGTTTAGAAAAATATTGAGAAATCCAAATACATATATAGTTGGCTCTCTGTATCCATGAGTTTCAAGTTCATGAACTCAACCATGGATCAGAAAAATTAAAAAAAAAAAAAAAAAAAGGGTGGTTCCATCTGTACTAAATTGTACAAAATTTTTTCCTAGTCATTATTGCCTAAACAATAGAGTATAACAATCATTTGCACAGCATTTACATGGTATTGTATATTATAAGTAATTTAGAGATGATTTAAAGTATATGGGAAGATATGCATAGGTTACATGCAAACATTATGCCATTTTATACAAGGGACTTGAATATCCATGATGTTGGTCCTAGAACAAATTCCCTATAAATACTGAATCATAATGATATATTATGTCCCTCAAAGTTGCTCCACAGCTCATAGAAATTCTAATTTTTTCCATTTTTTCTGTCCTTTATTCTGAGTAGTTTATCTTGCTATGACATCAGGTTCATAAATTCTTTCTTCTGTAAGTAGCAATTACCCTTTCTTTCATCTAGAGTATTTTTCCTTCAGTGTATTTCTTTTTCATTTTACAATGTCATTGTAATTTTAATTTCTGGAAAGTCGATTCAGTTGTTTCATATCCTCTATGTTGCTACTTAACATATTCAATCTTTCTTCTAGACTTTTGAATATATAGGATAAAATTGTAGTAAATTATTGTCCTTGTTTATTAGTGCTATCATCTGTCATGTCTGGGACCATTTTGACTTTTGCCCCATTATTTCCAGTTTATTTGCACACTTGTAATTTCTTTTTAAAGACTAGTCAAGTGCAGTAGTGAGAAGGGGGAAAGAGTAGAACAAAAAGTTCGATCTGAAACTGACTGTGAACAATCAATTGAGATAACTCAGTACCTTCAGACCAGTCCACCTTGTAGTTTTTTTTTTTTTTTTTTTTGAGCTAGGATCTCACTCTATCACCCAGGCTGGAGTGCAGTGGCATGATCATGATGATAACAGCTCATGGCAGCTTCAACCTCCTGGGCTCAGCATTCTGAGTAGCTGGGACTACAGGTTCATGCCACCATTCCCAGCTAATTTTTTGAGTTTTTTGTAAAGACAAGATTTCACTATGTTGTCCAGGCTGGTCTCAAACTTCTGGGCTTGAGTAATCCATCCACCTTGGCCTCCCAAATTGCTGGGATTACAGGTGAGCTTCCACATTTGGCCCACCTCATAATTTTTGATTGTATACTAGACATTGGGGTTTTCTTATTTTGTGGGTACTGGATGTTTACATATGCCTATAAGTATTCTTGAACTTTGTTTTGGGTCTCAGCTAAATTATTGCAAATATTTGGTTCTTTGAGGTCTAAAGCTTTGTTTAAGAGGTCTAAAGGACTGTGTAGAATAAGGGGCAAACCCTCTTGAACAATTTACTTAATGCTCCATAAGTTATAAAGTTTTTCACTCTAGTTGGTGGTAACATGAAATATTCTGAGCTCTTTGTGAGCTCTGAGTATTATACCTACGATGTTTTTAGGTAGGTCTTTTCTCTAGCTTTGAATAGTTTTCATACATGCATATAGTGATCATTACTCAGCTGAAGATTGAAGAGGTCCCCTGAAGGTTTATGTAGCTTTCTCTTCATGATTTTTCTTTCTTTAGTATTCTCTCCTCTGAACTCTAGCTTCCTTGGCCTTCCTGAACACCTCCTTCCCTCAGCTCAAGGAGACTGATGGAATCTGCCTGGGTTCTCCCATCTTGGCACCATGAATTGGAAACACCTATTTTCAGGAAGTATGCTTAGAAAATCATAGGGATAATCTTGTTTCCTGTTATGTAGCTCATTGTCATTCATTGCCTGATATCCAATGCCTTGAAGTTCTTAGTTTCATATATTTTGTCTGATTCTTGTTCCAGATAGGATAATACTATTTCCTATTACTCCAGCTTGGTTAGATGTAGAACTCTTCACATGATTACTTAAAGGGTGATATGTGTGGTAAATGTTGATGGTACACAGTCTATAATGCAATTCAAATGAACTTTCAGATATGGTATAAGGCAGGAGGCACGAATAATTTTTTTCTTATAATGATATCAGTTTTCATTTCTATTTGTTTAAAGGTTTTTCTTTTCCTATTGAAATGCATTGGCACTGTTGAAAATCCATTGACTTGATATATGTGGGTGTAATTCTGAACTATTCCATTTTTGTCTGTCTTGTGTAATATCATACTAGTTTGATTACTTTATAATAACTCTTGAAACTCTGTAGGGTATGTCATTTAAATATTTGCTCATTTTTCAAAATTGCCATGGTGATTCTAGATTTCTGCATTTCCATATAAATTGCAAAATTATTTTGTCAATAGCTGAGATTAGACAAAATCAGGCACTTTTAGGGTGGTATGGCTATAGACAATTCTGCCAATTTCTATAAAATTGTATGCTTAGATTTTTACTGGAACTGCATTTCATTCATAGATTAAATATTGATAAACATAGATTAATTTAAGAATAGTTGACATTGTAGTTATATTGAGTCTTCTGATCCATGAACATGGTGTATATCTCCATTTATTTGGGTTTTTTAAATTTTCACTCAGTAATATTTTGTAGCTTCATTGTAGATGTCTTGCATATTTTATGTTAAAATTCTTTCTAGATATTTAGTATGTTTCATAGTGAAAATAATTATTTAAAAAATTATATTCTGTGTAGTAATTCAATTATTTGTTGTTAGTATGTAGGAATAGAATAGATTTTTGTACACTGACCTTCAAATCATGACCTTGATATATTCAAGCATTAGCTTTAGTGGTTTGTAAGTTTTTTTTGATTTTCATTGAACACACTCATGTTGCCAGGAAATAAAGACAGCTTTCTTTTTTTTTTTTGAGTCAGAATCTTACTCTTGTTGCCCAAGCTGAAGTGCAGTGGCACACTCACAGCCATCACAGCCTTTTGTTGGGCTCAAGTGATCCTTCTGCCTCAGCCTTCCAAATAGCTGGAAACACAGGCATGCACCACCACACCTGGGTAGTTTTTTGACTTAGTGTAGAGCCGAGGTCACACCATGCTGCCCAGGTTGGCCTCGAATCCCTGGGCTCACGCAGTCCTCTTACCTCCACCTCCCAATATGCTGGGATACAGGCATGAACCACTACGGCTGGCCTATTTCTTTCATTTTAATCAGGCCTTTTATTTCTTTTTCTTGTCTTGTTGCATTGGCTAACATCTCCAGATTGAACAGACATGGTGAGAGCAAATATTCTTGCCTTGTTCCACATATTAAGGAAAAAACACTCAAATTTTTACCATTAAACAAGATGTTAGCTGTAGTTATTTCATATATGTTCTTAATCAGGTGAAAAAGTACCCTTTCACTCCTAGGTATTGTCTATATTTTCAAAGAATAATGGACTCATATTATTGTTTTGAACCACTGCAAAGTTTGACATTATATATTTAAAATTATTTACTTTTTAGTCTTCATTATACTTGGTTAGCAATGATACTTTCCTTTGGTTCTTAGTTATGTTGATTATTAGGGCCATAGGTAGATATGGATGCCAGATTTTTTGCTAGATTCATTCTGAGAGATTTGCTCATGTAGGCTAACTTCACAATTTGACCATTCAGATTTTACCAGCAATAATAGAAATGTCTAGATATACTCAATTTTTAGGGTTCTGGAAAATAGTGGAAATCTGCTATGCCAACTTTAGAAAGTCCAATGTTATCTGTCCTTTAAATTAAATCTCTTTCCTGATGTGTAGTCCATCTTTCCTACCTCTTCCATTTACAATGGTTTTTGGAAGTTTTGAAATTAGCAATTCAACTCTTGGTAAAAAAACTTCCTTACATTAAATGTGTTGCCAGTTTTTACCAAAAGTTGGTAGAATGCATATTTTGACCACTACACATATATTTTCTTTATTACTGACAAAATACACACACTGAAGAGTGCACAAATAAGTGTAAGCCTTCATGACTATTTGCACACACCCAGAAAGAGCAGAAAACAACATTGCAGGCATTCCAGAAGACCACTCCGTGTCCCTTTTTAGTCAACTCCAATGGTAGCTCTCAGTGGTGTGCTGGAGCTAGTTTGAACCAGCTCTTGAGAAATGATAGCTTCATCTTCAGAAGTCTGGTGAAGCAGTTATTAAACACAGCCATTAATAAAAATCAAGCTATATCAAGTTAATGTTTTTTAAATATTAAGGCATTTACTCTGGTCAAAACTTTGTTTTGGAAGGTGCTTACAACTCTACTTTAATAAATTGCATACAAGAGCAGTGCGTGAAAGGTGGTGGCAAGCGTCTGCTTATGTGACCCAACTCTCCTCAGAGTTCCGGCCTAGCCCATTTTATTTTTGAAACCTTGGAGCTGCTGTACAGTCCCGTGGGAGCTTAGAATCTGGTGAGGGACTCCACAAGACGTGGCGGTGAAAAGGGCTTGAGGAAAAGGCAGATGCTCTGGGGTTCAGGTTCTGCAGGTGACACCCAGGTTCTCAATGGCCCTACCAGGCTCCTGCTTTATTTCTTTTCCTCCATCCTCCATGCCACGTTCCTGAACGAACCTGAGCTCAGGAGGCGTCCTGGAACGCCCCAGGGCAGAGAGCGAGAAAGGAAGAGGGCAAGGACTCCAACGACATCGTCGTTCCAGCAAACGCCATAACGGGCGACGGTTGTGAGCTCACCTCTTCCGCTCTCGGAAAGCGCCCGCTCCCGCGACCCTGGGCGTGCGGCCCCTGCCCGCCGCGTAGGGGACGCCGGCGGCGTCGCGGCGTCGGTGACGTGACGTCAACGGCCCGATCCGGCGGCGCGCGCCCTGCGGTCGAGGCCGCCGCCCGGGGGGCGCAAAGGCCGGGCCTTTTCTTTCCGCATAAATGTCTGCTTGTGAAAGGGCGAGGCTGGAGTCTGGGGAGTTTGCGGGCTTCTGTCTTGAAGGAAGTCTGGCAGGCTCGGGATTTCCAGCGTCCTCAGGCAACTAGTTTTTCACCTTACGGCCAGCCTCGCCAAGGCCTAAACCACCCAGTGACCCGGCTTCCAGCAGCCTCAGCAGGTACACGAGGAGGGGCCGCGGCGAGGGGCCGCCCTCGGCAACGTCAGTGTTTCTTGCAGACCTGGGGGAGGCGTCCTCACTTTTCAGTTCGTTTTTCCTCAGCGTCACGGCCTCCATGGTTGTGCTGCTTTTGATGCAGGCTCTGAGGCACACCGTCCTTTCCCAACACCCCCTTTCTGCTGCTATCCCCGATTTTTAAAATACTGTATGGCTAAAGGGTTTGAAATGTATATCAAGTTAATCCTTGAAGGATACGACCCCAAAACATTGGTCGTGGTGGTGGAAAGTGACAGATAAACTTGGACAAATTAAAGGTGATATAATATCCATTTCCCAGGATTGGTAGGAGGGTTACTTGGGGGTAAATAAGTAAAATCCTTAAATATTTTCCTGTTAATACAAGTATTCACTGCATGTGACCATTATCTTGTACCTATGTAAACTTCAGGGGAGGATTTGATAGGTCGTTTTTGTTTTAGTACTAAGTGAGGGTTGCATCCTTTCCCTACTGGTTTCTTGAAGTAGCCCACATATCCGCCGTCCTGCCTGTTGTCTCCAACTTTTCCCAAGATGTCTTATTTGTGTTAAATCCCCTTTCTTGTTGACTCAAGGACACCATCCCAGCAGTTTCCTCTCTACCAGTCATACTCACTTTTCTTTTTCTTGAGAAGGAGTCTCACTCTGTCGCCCAGACTGGAGTGCAGTGGCCGCTCCCGGCCCCCTCAGCCTCGACCTGCTGGGCTCCAGCGATCCTTCTGCCGCAGCCTTCCAAGTAGCCGGAACTACAGGCGCGCGCTACCACGCCCGGCTCATTTTTGATTTATTGTAGAGATGAGGTCTCGCCAAGTTGCCCGCGGGCTCAGGTAATCCACTCACCTCAGCCTCCCAAAGCGCTGGGATTACAGGCTGAGCCACCAAGCCCAGCTCATACTCACTTTTCATTGGATCATCTCCAACAGCCTGTGAATTAGTTTCCTAGGGCTGCCTCATGGTGAACTTGGTGGCTTAACATGGAAATTTATTCTCTCACATTCTGGAGTCTAGAAGTCCAAAATCAAGGTGTTGATGGTGTTGGTTCCTACTGGAGGCTCTTTGGGAGAAGATGTGGCATGCTTCTCCCCTAGCTCGTGGTGGTTGTTGGCAGTTCTCGATGTCCTTTGGCTGGTAGTCTCAACACTCATCTCTCCCTCTGTCTTCACATGTCTCCTATGTATGTCTGGGTCTCTGTTTTTTCTTCATAAAAGGGCCTAGTCATTGGATTGGGGCCTACTGGAATCCGGTATGTACTCAACTTGATTACATCTGCAAAGACCCCATTTTCAAATAAGGTCACACTCACAGGTTCTGGAGTTAGGACTGGGATACATTTTTGGGGGGAAGACAGAGTTCAACCCATAACAGCATACAAACTTGTTATTTTTCTCATCAGGACAAACACTTTTCTCTTGTCTGTATTTTCTCCCTTTTGTTATGCACTATTTCTTTACTCCCTTTTGTAGCAAAATTTCTCTAGAGTGCTTATACTCAGTTCACTGTTTCTACTTCCTTTCTGAGAAGTCTGTTTTGAACTTAAGTCAGGCATTTACCTCAATCACTGAATTGAAATTGTTGCTGTTCTTCAGGTCACAAATGATCTCCCTCCTTGTTGTTAAGTCCAGTGGTCACTTCTTAGTCTTCCTTTTACTTGACCTAGCATTTGACACAGTCTATCACTCAGTCCTCTGTGATAATTTCTTCACTTTACTTTAAATATATTCCCTTTTGGTTTTATATTTTGGCTCATGGCCACTCTTCTTAAGTCCTCCCTTCTCAGATTTGATGATTTTGATGGAATTTCTTTGGCAAAACAATCTCTGCAAAATTCTTTTAATGCTTTCAGTTTTGTAAATTTAATCTTGATTTCTGCATCATTTTGCTTATAACATTAATTTTACACAAAATATCATGCTACAATTAGTATAAGAAAATTTTAAAAGGGAATATTTTGCAATGGCCTTTGCAAAATATTATATTATATAGATAATATAATACTATATTATCTATTATCTATATAATATAATATTATATTCTATTATATATATATACTTTTTTTCTATTATCAACAATTTCCAAAAGACCATTGTGTTCTTCCTTCATATGGCATCAAATTATCTTTCCTAACTCATATTTGACTATGATTTAAAAAAATTTTTTTTTTTTTTGAGTTGGAGTCTCACTCTGTCACCCAGACTGCAGTACAGTGGCTGCTCCCAGCCACCGCAGCCTCAACCTGCTGAGCTCCGGTGATCCTTCCACCTCAGCCTTCCAAGTAGCTGAAACTACAGGTGTGTGCTACCATGCCCGGCTAATTTTTTGATTTATTGTAGAGATGAGTTCTCGCCAAGTTGCCCAGGTGGATCTCGAACCTGCGGGCTCAGTCAGTCCACTCACCTCAGCCTCCCAAAGCACGGGGTTACAGGCTGAGCCACCGAGCCCGGCTGATTTAAAAATTATGTTTGGCAATTGTGATTTCAGTTAACTATAGTGTTACATTGAAATAATAAAGCAGTTATGTCATTCTTGGATGAAATAAAAATTTTTAGTGCTGTCAAAGATATTTGTGCTGTATTGTTCACAACCAAGTTTAACATATATATTAGCAAGTTGTATAAAATGTCTTAGAATTTTATATTTGAGGATTTTTTGTTTGTTTTCCTCATACATATTTGAGGCATGTATTCCTGTTCAGGCAGTATTATTCTGTGATTAGTTGTGTTATTCCATCTATCTTTCTAATATTTCTACTTGGATCTTTAAATATACTTCTTATACCTGTTTCATATTGCTAATATTCTCTCTCTCTCTCTCCCCCCCTCTCTGTTTTTAGTCTTTCTGTTCTAATAATTCTCCAAGTTAGACATACATATTTTTTAGTTCATTGTTTTTCTTTTTTACTGGTTGTATTTATTCAGTTGTCAAGTTGTCTTGGCTTGTGAGCTCATATGTTGTTTGGAGTGTCACCTACTCTGCTGGTAATCTGTTATAAGGAAGTGGTCAAAAGCCAGTCTCGTGTCTCCCAGGAAGGAAAATACGTAGGTGTATTTGTTTCCTAAGTGCAAGGTGTTTCTTCTGATTTGAATGTTTGTCTCTCTAAACTTCATATGTTGAAATTCTAACCTCTGAGGTATTGGACTTAGAAAGAAGGGCTTTTAGGAGGTCATTAGCTCATGAGGGCAGCACCTTCATGAATGGGACTATAAAAGGAGGTGCCCCAAAGCTCCTTTGCTCCTTCTACCATGTGAGGACACAGAGAAAAGTCACCATCTATTTGGTGTCTGGGTTTTCACCAGACACTGAGCCTATTGGTACCTTGAGTTAGACTTCCCAGTGTGAAGAACTGTGAGAAATATTTGTTGTTCTTATGGTATTTTGTTATATAAACCTGAACAAACTAAGACCTGAAGGCTCCAGGGAGGAATCTTTCCTTATTTCTTTTCTTTTCTTTTCTTTTTTTTTTTTTGAGTTGGAGTCTCACTCTGTCATCCAGACTGGTGTGCAGTGGCTGCTCCCGGCCACCGCAGCCTTGACCTGCTGGGCTCCAGCAATCCTTCCGCCTCAGCCTTCCAAGTAGCTGGAACTATAGGCGTGCGTTACCACGCCCGGCTAATTTTTTGATTATTGTAGAGATGAGGTCTCGCCAAGTTTCCCAGGCAGGTCTCGAACCCGCGGGCTCAGGCCATTCACTCACCTCAGCCTCCCAAAGCGCAGCTCATACTCACTTTTCATTGTGAGTAGGATTACAGGCTGAGCCACCGAGCCCGGCTGCTTCCTTATTTCTTTAAAGCTTCTGGTGGATACTAGCAATCCTCAACATTCCTTAGCTTGTAGCTGCATCATTGCAATCTCTGCCTCTGTCACTACATGGCCTTTTTATAGTGGCACCCAGTCATTGGATTTAGGGCCCATCTTCATCCACTATGACTATATCTTAACATACCTGCGAAGACCCTATTTTAAAATTAGGTCACATTCATAGGTGCTGGGGGGTTAGGACTTGAACTTGTATTTTTGAGGGACACAGTTCAACACATAACAACAGGACTAGACTTAGTGTGGAAAGCTTCAGATAACAGAGAACCAGTGTTACTCCATCTTAATTTTGTATCTCAACTCAACAATTCTCATGTATACAAAAAAATCTCAGGTATACACTTTTAAACTCTTTGGGAAGAGGCATTGTTATGAATCTTCATTAATTGACTTTGGAGGGAGAAAGAAGTATAGGAATGAAAGCCTATGTCCTGTGCAGTTTATACTTCCTTATCCTAGCATAGCTTTGATGCTACCTTGATATTACTCTGCTGATACCCTGGGTCAAGGCTGTTGCTCCTGTTGGAGTAATGATGTGTATTAAGAGCATATATCAGCTCAAATATAGCAGAAATGTAAGTACAAAGTTTGAAAGTTTTGTTAAATGTATTCTCTCACTGTTGTTTCTACCTTCTTTCCCAACATTATCATCCCAAACACCCCATATACAAATCAGCTTTTGGTTAGAGGTTTTTCACAGTTAAAAGAACATTTTTGGGATGGGTTCAGTGGCTCAAGCCTGTAACTGCAGCACTTTGGGAGGCTGAGGTGAGGGGATTGCCTGAGTCCATGGGTTTGGAAACAGCCTGAGCAACTTGGTGAGACCTCATCTCTACAATAACTCAAAAAATTAGCCGGTTGTGGTAGCACACACCAGTAGTTCCGGCTGCTTGGAGGCTGAGGCAGAAGGATCGCCTGAGCTCAGCAGGTTGACACTAGGGTGGCCATGAGCATGGCACTGCATTCCCACCTGGGTTGACAGAGTGAGGCTCCAATTAAAAAAAAATTTTTTTTGTTGTTGTTTATTGTCAGGATTGTTTCCCTTTTCATGCTGTAATTTCTCCAAAGCTGATTTTGGAGTTTACCGTCTTCATAGCAGTTGATAATCCTTCTATCATTTTAAATCTAAAACTCTTCATGTATTTTTCCCCTTATAGGAAATACTATAAATTGTATATGTAAAAAAGCTCAAGTGGAGTTGTAACTTCCAGAAATTGCTCGATGTACTCTGAACAAATTGCTAAAGCATCAGAACAAGAAAAAAACAAAATTAGGGTATGATGTTTTCTCTAAATCTTTTAATGTTTTATTCACAGGGAGGAATACATTGTTTTCATCTATAGTTTGGAAACTAAGTCAATAACAAAATGAAGCCAGCAAAGCATCTGTTGACCACTAGTAAGAAGTTGCCAAGTATTCCAGAATTAACTAATAAAAAAGGACCACTTAATTTACCATTGACACCTAAACCAAAGGAAAAACATAGTGCAAAATTAATACGTGATAGAAAGGAAACAATGGTTCTAAGATCTCCACCAACAGGAGAATCCATAGTACGGTATGCTTTGCCCATCCCTTCAAGTAAGACAAAAGAGTTAATGGCAGAAGATGAAATGATCAGAAAAATTACCAAACATTTGAAGATGGTAAGATGCTTCTTGTTTCCTGTGTTAGAAGGGTCCCCATAAGGACCCCCAGGTCTGATGATTTGCTAGGAATTCAAAGGGCTCAACATATACTGGTGGCAAAGATTTTTTACAGTAGGCACATGAGGTGAAATTGGGAGGAAACCAGATCTAAGATTGCAGGAGTCTTATCCCTTTAGATTCACATAGGACATGCTTAATTCCTTTAGCAATGAATTGTGACTGTTACTTGCCGGGTTCCGGTTTTTTCTACCTGTGTGCTGTAAATCAATCATTGTTACACAGTTTTGCAAAAGAGAAAAGATTTATTTGCAAGGGTACCAAACGAGGTAAGAGAACAGCTCTCAAATCCCCCTTGCCAAATATAAGATTTAGGAATATTTATGGGTTAGGGTAGTGTTTTGTTTAAGGCATAGGGAAAGGTGATTGGCAGTGGGGAAAGGTGAAGTAACAGGTTCAATCTATGCAAGCATGGTCAGAGTTTATGGCATTTCAGAGGATACGTATGGAAAATGACACGGTTAGCATGATCTGAGGGTGGAGTTTTTTACCCTCTGACATCAAAAGGCCACCCACCACTTGGGCACCTTGCATAGGTCCAGTTGAAGGGTCAGTGGTCTCATCTGCTTTGAACTAGACAGGAGCTGGCTTAACTTCCTCAAAAACAGCTGAGTAACCATTACCATGATGAGCTATGTACGTTATCTATAAAATAACCAGTGATGGTTAAGTTTCAGCATTCAGTGTTAAGGCCTTCAGCTACTGAGGCTTTTCATGGAAAAAATTAAAAAAAGTAAAAGAAGCAAGCAACCTGTAGCAAGCAGGGCAGGCAGACCTGATCAAATTAACCCCTCAGTTTCATGTCAACGCATGTGAAATGTCTACCAGAGAAATCAGTACAAAATCAGTGCCTAGGGTTTTTTTTTTGGGCAGGGGAGTGGTTACCTAGTAACCCTCTGCCTTGCATCAAAATTCTAGAATCCCACAAGGAAAGCAGGTGTTTAGTATAAATTACATTGTTTGTACAAACAATTTGGGTACAGTGAGCTGCCCTTTTCAGTGAATGGTGAGAATCCTTCTGAAATCCAAGTTCTCAGATGTAAGGTTTAAGGCCAACCTTGCAAGCAGGCCTTTCTAAAGATAGGCCTTTCTAAGTCTTATGCCTGCTATGTTAACTCTTCTCTGCACTTCAGAAACTTTAGCTCTTAGTATAGGGGAAAAAAATCCCTTTCTATGAGTTTCATTTTGCACAATAATCCAGAATTGAATTGTAAACATACCAAATATTAAGTGAGACCAATGAGGCAGAACACAAATGTAAAAAGAATATAGTTTGTCAAACTTCTAAAATACAAGTTTTAAAAGTTTGAGGAATTAGGTTAGAGAATTTCCTTTAAAAATTTATTCATTTCTGGTCAAAGAAAATTTATTCTTTCTGTTTTCTCTATTCGCTGCAGAGAAGAAAGTCAAGGTAATGAGACTTTGAGGAAAATTCTTCTTAATACTTTAGCCATTCATGGATAGAGCCTCTTTTAAATACATATCAACACAGAAATGGTAGAGTCATAGAGCATTTCTCCATTAGCAGGGAGTAGGGTCAGGTAGGAAGAAGTATTGCTGCTACTTCATGATGTGAGATGGGGCATGGGATAGAAAAATTAAGTTTATGGCCACTGGCAAAAATAAGTCTTACGACTAAAAAGGTCTGGCATGATTGATTAAGTATCTTTTTATAATTATTTTTTTTCTTTTAATTTTTTTAGAGATGAGGTCTCGCTGCCCAGGTGGGTCTCGAACCCGCGGGCTCAGGCAATCCACTCACCTCAGCCTCCCAAAGGCATGGGATTACAGGCTGAGCCACCGAGCCCAGCTGATTAAGTATCTTTTATAGTCAACGTAATTAACTTTAAGCTATTAAGGTATTTAATTTGCTTTTTTTAAATAGGTTGTTTCAACTTTGGAACAAACATATGGATTTACCGTTCAAGATGGAGAAAAACTTTTTGTGAAGCCTGAAAATGAAGAATTATCTTTATCTGTAAGTATATACAACCTTAATGTAGATACATTAACACTGAAAAGGGTCAAGATTTTCTTTTTACAAATTTAAATTTAAAAGATTTTATTTTAGAATCCATATATGTTCTCAGAATGAATTTTCCATTCTACTTGAAAGTACTATACTGACTCTTTCATCTTCTGCCAGCACCTATCTTAAAGTGTAATTAAGGCATACCTGTATCTTGAACCTCTCAATGTTTAATAATGTTTCTCCTATTTGATTTTTAGGCATGGGTTTGGCTGTTGGTTTGAGATTTGTATTCTGAATCATGTTAAAGTATTCTATTTCAAGCTTGCTAAATTAAAAAAAAAGCACAAAAGAATAAATGAGGTTATTGAGTTTTAAACATGTCTTTGTTGTGTATATTGAAGGAAAGTATTAAGGTGACTATGGTTCTTCTTCAACCTATTGAAAAGTAATTTTGTGTATTTTAAAAATATTCAACTAACTTTAATACATTTTGCACATATAGTATTTTAAAAAATTTAATTAATTTTTATTAGAGATTGAATTTGGCTCTGTAAAATGAAACACCTGTGTTGAGTCTTTCAATCCATTAACATAGTATGTCTCTCCATTTATTTAGGCCTTGTTTGATTTCTTTCATTAGCATTTTAAAATTTTTATCACGTAGATCCTGCATGTGATTTGTTAGATTTATACACTGATATTTCACATTTTTTAGAGGAACTGTTAAAGCAATTATTTTTAGTTTAAGAGTTATATAGAAATTAGAAATATGATTGATTTTTGGTTTTTTTTTTTTTGAGTTGGAGTCTCACTCTGTTGCCTTTGGAGTATAGTGGCACACTCACAGCCACCCCAACGTTGACCTGCTGGGCTCTAGCAATCCATCTGCGTCAGCCTTCCAAGTAGCTGGAACTACAGACGTGTGCTATCATGCCTGGCTAATTTTTGATTTATTGTAGAGATGAGGTCTCGCCAAGTTGCCCAGGCTGGTCTCGAATCCATAGGCTCAGGCAATCCACTCGCCTTGGCCATGATTGATTTTTGTGTATTGGTCTTATATCTTGTAACCTTGCTCAATGTGTTTTTCTATTCTAGGAATTTTTCTATAGATTCCTTGGGGCTTTCTACAAAGACAATTGTGTTATCAAATAGAGACAGTTGTACTTCTTCCTGTCTAATCTGAATGCTTTTTATTTTCTTCTCGATTTATTGTGCTGGCAATGATTTTTCACTCTTATGTTGAGTAACAGTAGTGAGAGATTTCCCTGAAGGGCTGATTTCTTCTGTTGTGTCAGTATTGGAACTGGCAGGAGTTTGGACTTCAATTTTAAATAGTTTTGATACTGGCAGAAATAAGTCTTACCGCTAAAAAGGTCTGACATGATTGATTTAAATATCTTTTATATTCAATAGAATTAATTTTAATTAATTCAAAATATAATTGTCACAAGGACATGTAAGATGAGATTTCTGTGCGTTCTGTTTTCTCTTCTTCAATAATTGTATAATCACCATAGCAATCAAAATATGAAACATTTCCATTATCCCAAAAATCACTCTACTCCTTTGCATTCAGTTCTTTCCTCCTACCTTGGCTCCAGACCAGTGATTTTCTGGTCCTTTGTTTTAGTTTTTTCTTTTCTAGAATTTCATATAAATTAAGTCATACAGTAAATAACCTTATTTATTTAGCTTCCCCCTTCATCATAATGTTTTTGAGATTAATCTACATTGTTCTGTATATCAGTAGTTTGTTTCTTTTATTGTGAAGAGTATTCCATTGCATGCTATACTGCAATTTGTTTATCCATTCACTAGTTAATAAGCATTTGGGTTGTTGTATTCATTAGCTATTTTGGCTGCTATGAATGAAATTCCTGGCAACATTTGTATACAAGTCTTTGTGAGGACAGATGTGTTCTTTAATCTTGGATAATTACTTGTATGAGAGGTCCACTTGTCCCACATCTTTACCGAAACTTGGTATTGTCAGTCTTTTAAATTTTGGTCATTTGCAATGGACATGTAGACCTCCTTTTCTGCAACCTTCTTGACAAAGTTCAGGTCAGGAAGGGTTTGGTGGGAGAAAGATAATTGAGTTGAATGATTTACTTTTGTCTTAGGAGTTCCTTTTCATTCCAGTTCATCTGCCAGGCAAAAATGGCTATCAAAGGCTTAGATGGGTTTTCTTCAACCCTCTAAATTCTGTTTGTCAGTGACAGGTTTGCTTTTAGACTGCACACACTATGCCAAGTGCCCTCTTGCCTCAACCATGCCTCCTTTAGGTGTGAATATGGCCTTGGTTCTTTGTTTATCTATCTATAAAGTGCTTGTTTTTCTGTGGAATTCAGTTCTTCAAGTCTGCCTTGTGTCTTTTCCTTCTCAGTGTCCTCAAAGAAAAGCATGAAAATTATTTTATTTTGTATTTTTTCTTTTGGTGATATTAACACTGGAGCAAAGGCCTCTCATGTCTTTTTGCATCCTAATCTTAAGTGGCATCTTTTGTCTTTCAAAGGGTCTTTCTAGAAGTTTCTTTCTGAATAAATTCAACAGTTTATTTTTGTCTCAGTTTAATTGAGACACATGACTATCTTTATTGGTAAACGAGGCTGGAAAATTTATTATTGTTATTGGCTGTATATACTATCATCTCCAATAAAATTGAGGTCCTGTTAGTAAAGAAGAAAGGAAGAATCAATATAAAGTGGGCAGCTAGTATTATGTTTTACCTATCTCACAGTGCTATTGTTGAAATAATTCTTGATGATTTCAATATCTATGTAGATAATCTAGTACTTTAGTTCACTGAATTTCTTTCCTCCAATGATCTTGTCTTTTATTTCACCTTAACCACAAATTGAGAAGATGATATTCTCTAGTCCTTGTCATTACCAGTACCTGTTTCATGGTTTGAATTTCAATTATCCTAATCTCTGGCCATCTTTATCTTTCCTTCTGTCTTTCTCACTTAGTCTGTCTAATGGTCTGTTTCTAAAAATCCTGTGATTTCACTGAGAACTATACTCCATTGGGCCTGCTGCCTTTTCAGTGTCCCAAACCTCCTTATGTCCTTATCCAGATTAAATAGCATGGTCCACTATTACCATTATCATTGCCTTGCATATGTACTTAACTCTTCTGTCTGTCCTGCTTATTGATCTTATTTGGTCAAATTGAAAACTTGACCAAATCAATCTCTGGCTTCTCTATATCTGACTTCTCTCTGATACACAAATGTGGGTTGGAGAGTATACCCAAGTATGTGGATGGTCTCACTTTATATTTGTGATTAGTAACTCTAGTTCATTCATATTTTACTTTATTGGGCGATTATTTCAGTTTCTTTCCTTCTTCTGTATAGTTATAGGTTTTTACCATGACAATAAGTATGTGAGCTTATGAGTATGTTTAATGCTCAGGAAACACATTCTTCATAGAGAACCACTTTATGAGAATCTTGACTGTAGATAAACATTTAATATATATATATATATTTTTGAGGAGTCTCACTCTGTCGCCCAGGCTAGAGTGCAGTAGCACGCTCACAACTACCCTAGCGTTGACCTGCTGGGCTCAGGCGATCCTTCCACCTCAGTCTTCTAAGTAGCTAGAACTACAAGTGCGTGCTACCATGCCTGGCTAATTTTTTGATTTATTGTAGAGATGAGACCTTGTCAAATTGCCCAGGATGTTCTCCAACCTATGGGCTCAGGCAGTCCTCTCACCTCAGTCCCTGAAAGTGCTGGCATTACAGGCTTGAGCCCCACCGCACCCTGCCAAGCATCTAGTATTTATTTATCATGAGTCAGTTCTCTGACTTGCAAATTACTGCTCCTCTATAAGAGATTTGGTCATTGTGACATTTTAATCTGTAACTGGTTTTTCCCCCAACATTTTGTATTGTTTATTAGGTGAGAGTGAAAGACTATAGCTCTTGGCAAGTAGCAGAAGTTGTAGTTATCACTCGTTTTCTAACACAAAGAGATTTTTTTTTTTTTTGAGTTGGAGTCTCACTTTGTTGCCCAGGCTGGAGTGCAGTGGCACACTCCCAGTCACCACAGATGACCTGCTGGGCTCAGGTGATCCTTCCTCCTCAGCCTTCCAAATAGCTGGAATTACAGGCATGTGCCACCGCTCCCGGCTTATTTTTTGATTTATTGTAATGACGAGGTCTCACCAAGTTGTCTTGAACCTCTGAGCTCAGGCAATCCTCTTAGCTTGGCCTTCCAAAGTACTGTAATTATAGGCTTGAGCCACCACGCCTGGCCTACAAAGAGTTGTTTTTAAGGTATATACTTAGTGGTTACCTTTTCTGGGGTCACCTAGAAATTTTAGGAGTGTAAGGCTAGGATTTTTTGGGACTGTTTAGAGGGGATAGAGATGAGAGACATAAGTGGGTTACTACCTGGTATTTACTTTTGTTCCGTATTTTCTCTCTGGGATAATTTGCTAGTATAGTATTTGAAGCAGTGTTTCTTGCCTTAGATGTTTGAAGGGACATAAATTACACAAAAAGTGAAGTATTTTAAAAGACTAGTTAAGTATACTAAAACAAGACAGATATGCATATGGATTCTGAAGTAAAAGTAACTATATGTTTTATTCTTTTTGGAAGGTTGGAGATGATATGAATTCATTCTTGTTAGGCTGTTCACAGTTTGCATCTCAGCTAGAAGAAGCAGATAAGGAAGAACATAATGTATGTATTTTTTTGTACAAATTGTCAAGTGTAAAATATTAAAACTTGTATTGGTTGTTGAAACTTGAATGTGATATCCAGTTAGCAGCAGTAACCTAGATTCAGTGACTTAAGGAATTTTAAGTGGCATTGGAAAGCATTATTTGTTTTTCTTTATTTTATATGCCCAAATACAAAGATTATGCCACTGGCTCACCATTAATAAGACATGAACTTTGAGTTGATTTTTCAATAGTTGTATGAGTCTTAATGAAGATTGCTATCTTTAAGACTGCTACTGTGCTGGGAGAGAGGGCAGGGCAAAACTAAGTTAAAATGCCACACAGTTCTCCTATGGTGTTTAAGCTATACTTTTTGATGTGGCATTACCTAATTGCTTTATGTTTAATTATTTTTTCAGAGTTTTGACAAAATTGATTCTGAGAGTTTCTGCTCGTTTTTTCAGTATTTCTGTGGCGCATAGGTCCTTGAACTTCTCTAACTGCACAGTTTTTGCTGTCACCACTCCCTAAATATCCTAATAGGTTTAATTTTGGTGCAAATTTATAACTAATTCTGAATCTTATATAGCATTTCAGTGGTCCAGGAATAACCAAGTGATTTCTGAAGAAAAAGAACAAGGTGAAAGGACTTGCCCTGACAGATATCAAGATTTATTGTAAAGCTATATTAATTATTATTGTGTGCTTTTGGTGCAAGACTAGACAATAATGAAATTGAAAAATGACTCCAATATAGCCCTTTTCATATGCGGAAAATTTTGTTGATAACAGAGCCAACAGTGGTATTATTTATAAGGTAAAAAATAAAGTTGATTTGATATATGATGGTAGCATATACAAAAATCATTTTCTGGTGGATAAAGAACTAAATATAAGAGAAAAAACAATAAAAGTTTTAGAGGCAAATATAGAAGTTTATCTTTATCACCTACAATTATAAAACAAATACAAATCCTGAAAAGAAAGATTGATAAATTCAATTATATTAAAATTAACATCTATATTTTATAAAATTTTATTGAGAGAAGGACAAGAGAAATTTCGAATTAGGGTAAAATATTTGGATCATGTAAACCTGACAGAGGATTTTCTAGATTTTGTAGATAATGCCTACCTATCAATTAGTAAAAAGATAAACAAGTCACTATTCAATAAAAAGACATTTCACAGTGGTTTAAATAATTGTAGCACTCAAGCTACAGTTGGTGATTGAATTGATATATACTAATGTTTCCCATCAGGTTCTAACACAGGAAGGGAGGTTTTGAGGACCTTAGAATCTCTCTTGATAGTGAAAAAAATGATGTTATTCCAAGGTGGACATTGTGGACATCTTGGAATACTGTGTGCCTTAGTGGGCATTACTTTCTAAACACTTTTGTAGCTAAAAATATTTTTCTTTGCACACAGGATATGAATTTTCTTTGGTATATTTTCTGAAGAGCCTCACCTCTTTTTAATTAGATTTTTGCTTTCTTATTATTTATCTTAGTGATTCTCAAACTTTAGCACGCAAAGCGATCACTTGCAAGACTAGTTAAAACAAATTGCTGGCGCCAGTCCAAGAGTTTCTGATTTAGTAGGCTGGGGTAGGGCCCAAGAATTTGCATTACTAATGAGTATGCTTGTAGATGGTGTTGATGCTATTGCCATGGGACCTCACTTTTTGAACCACAGATCTAGAGTTAGTGCTACAGAAGAGAAATGTTAACTAGCCTAATTTTTGTTCAGTTGCAAGTAAGGTTTTTTCTGCCTGAATGTATGTAGTAACATTTTTCCTTTAATAATGTAATTCAAAACTTTTACCCAGATGTGATATGGTGAGCTATCTATTTTTGTGGCAAATGTAATCATTTTAACATTATATATTTAAGTGGTAAATATTGGACTGTGTACAGGTGCTCCTCACCTTTTGATGGGGTTATGGCTGATAAACCCATTGTAAGTTGAAAACATCAAGTTGAAAATGCATTTATTATACTTAATCTACCAAACATTATAGCTTAGTCTATCCTACCTTAAATGTGCTTAGAACACTTGCATTAGCCTAGAATTGGGCAATGTCATCTAACACAAAGCCTATTTTACAACAAAGTATTGAATTTGTCACATAATTTGTTGAATACTGTACTCAAAGTGAAAAACAGAAAGGTTGTATAGTTACTTGAAGTATGGTTTCTACTAAATGCATATCATTTTCACACTACTGTAAGATTGAAAAATTGTTAAGCTCAACTATGGTAAGTCAGGGACAATCTGTTACTGGTTTTTGTATGTTTATTCAATTTCTCTCACAATCTCCCAAGCCAGTTCTTTGCATTTTCCATTAAAAATATTAAGTGGAAATATAATATTTTGTATCTTGATTTTTTTGGGTCCTCTAGCAGGTACAGAGTTGTATTGAAGTGGTAGTGTGGGAAGATAATCCTTTTTGTTATTGTACTTGCTGTTATATGAAAAGAAATATAATGATCTTCTGAGAGGAATGTAAATTTTATTCCTTAACTGTATTAAGAAAATAGATGAAATGATTTATGTGAATTATGTGGAGCCTCCCAATATAGATGTCTTAAGAAGGGATTTTTTTTTTTTTTAATTCTAGGACTGGGAATTTTTTTTTTTGAGTTGGAGTGTCACTGTGTTGCCCAGGCTGCAGTGCGGAGTTGCACTCATGGCCACCCCAGCACTGACCTGCTAGGCTCTGGTGATCTTTCCGTCCTACCCTTCCAAGTAGCCGGAACTACAGGTGTGCGCTACCACGCCTGGCTAAATTTTAAAATTTATTGTAGAGTTAAGGTCTTGCCAAGTTTCCCGGGCTGGTCTCAAACTCGTGGGCTCAGGGAGTCCACTCACCTCGGCCTTCCAAATTGCTAGGATTATAGACTGAGCCACCAAGCCCGACCTTTTTTTTTTTAAAAAAAAATCAAGAACTAAGTTGTGCAAGATGAACTAAAAACAGTCTCTAAATATAAAACTATTATGATTTTGAACTATAGATTTATAAAGTTATATTTTTAACAATTAGTACATTTTTGTAATTGAAAACTAAAAAATATTTGAATTAAATATTTGTTTTTTATTTTTAAGTTTTTTGAGTTGGAGTCTCATTCTGTCACTCAAACTGGAGTGTAGTGGCACATTCAAGGCCACTCCAGCATTGACCTTCTGGGCTCAGGTGATCCTTCTGCCTTAGCCTTCCAAGTAGCCCGAACTATAGAGGTGTGCGCTACCATACCCCGCTTAATAGTTTGATTTATTGTAGAGATGAGGTCTTGCGAAGTTGCCCAGGCTGTTCTTGAACCTGTGAGCTCAGGCAGTTCCCTCACCTTGGCCCTCCCAAAGTGCTGGGATTATAGGCTTGAGCCACTGTGCCTGGCCTTTTAAAATTTTTTATTTTAAAGATGTGGGGCTACAATTTACAGTAGGTATACAAATATTCATTATGCAGGTAACCTTGTTGATGAGGTGTGCCCCCCTCCCCCAACAGATTCCCACTACTGCCAATCCTTATAGTATTAAATAATTTGAAGTAAATATTATATATCATATATTGTGAAGAATTCTGTTTTTAAATGTATTAATTAAAACTTCATTTTTCCAGATTTTGGAATCTCTTTTTAAGGTATGTTCAATATATTACAGCTTAAATCTACTAAAACTTTATATATAAATACATGTAAATGAAGAAGAGGTTTCTAAGTTTTGAAGAAGTAAAATAACTCTCAACTTGCTGCTATATATATTTTTACTTTTTTTTTGAGTTGGAGTCTCACTCTGTCACCCAAGACTGTAGTGCAGTGGCACGCTCCCGGCCATTGCAACCTCGACCTTCTGGGCTCCGTCGATCCTTCTGCCTCAGCCTTCCAAGTAACTGGAACTACAGGCGCACACTACCACACCTGGCTAATTTTTTGATTTATTGTAGAGATGCCCAGGCAGGTCTCGAACCTGTGGGCTCAGGTAATCCACTCACCTCAGCCTCCCAAAGTGCGAGATTACAGGCTGAGCCACCGAGCCCATCTATTTACACATTTTATGTAATATTTATGCATTTTATGTTCATTTGGGTGTTGAACTAGCCCCAGTTATTTTATTTTAATTTATTTTCTTTAATTTATAATTTAAAGATATGGGGTACAATTCAGGGTTAGGTATTATACAGGTACACTTGTTGATGAGGTGTACCCCCTCCCTCCCCTGACAGTTTCCCTCACCTGCCAATCCCACCCCCCTCCCCTGACAGCTTCCCACTTTTGCCAGTCCCTTTCTTTTCTTTTTTTTGAGTTGGAGTCTCACTCTGTCACCCAGGCTGGAGTGCTGTGGCACACTCACGGCCACTCCAGCTTTGACCTGGGCTCCGTCGATCCTTCTGCCTCAGCTTTCCAAGTAGCTGGAACTACAGGTGTGCACTACTGCACCTAATTTTTTTTAATCTATTGTAGAGATGAGGTCTTGCCAAGTTTCCCGGGCTGGTCTCAAACCCGCGGGCTCAGGCAATACACTTGCCTCGGCCTTCCA
Organism: Carlito syrichta; assembly: GCF_000164805.1. NCBI lineage: Eukaryota > Metazoa > Chordata > Mammalia > Primates > Tarsiidae > Carlito > Carlito syrichta. Next base: position 235,293 of record NW_007253068.1, read on the forward strand.
AAGTGCTGGGATTATAGGCTGAGCCACTGAGCCTGGCCTTGCCAATTTCTTTTTTATAGTATTATGCTAATTGTTCAAGGTCACCTTATGATTGAGAACATATGGTAATCAGTTCTTTGTTTCTGTAATAGATCACTGAGCATGATAGACTCTAAATCCATCCAAGTTACTGTGAAGTCCATATGTTTGTCCTCCTTTATGGCTGCATAATATTCCATAGTGTATGTGTACCACATTTTTTTTATCCAGTCCAGCTTCAATGGGCAGCATGTTTTTGCTATTGTGAATAGAGCACTGACCCCATTTTAAATCCTAAATAATGGTTGAGTCAGGACTGATATTTGATAGATGAAGATTCATAGACACAGATACATATGTATGTATACATTTATTTCTCTGAAAAAATTTAACTTGTCATTAACTATGTCTTTCTGGTTTCCTTTTTTTTTAAAAAGTGGTTTCAGCAGCAGGTTAATCAGTTGGAGGAGGTAAGTATAACATCTCTTAATTTTTAATTAAATTAATATTTTAACTTATTTGAAGACCAATTTGAAGTATGTATAAGTTAAAAGATTTTAAGTAACTGTTGGTTATTAGGCAATTTTTTGTTTTAGGTAGAGAAGGAATAAGTGGATGAAATAAAATTTTCTTAGTGATTTAGCACACTGTATTCCTGCATATATCTTTTAATACTCTGAGTTTGATACATTCTTTCTCTAAAATTGAATAATGGAACCTGAATTATTTTTTTCCAATTTACTTAAAAGAGTAAGTAACGAGAGAATTTATCAGGATAAAAATTTCTGCTATATTTTAAAAATCATGCAAAATGATATATGTGTAGATATAAAATTATATATTGATGTTTTATAAACTTAATATGTTATTTTAATGATGTTCTCTTATATTTTCAATTTTTAAGTATTTTACGATTAGATTGAGAACTACTGGTCTCTGTCCTTAGGGCCTTTTAATTCTACTTTGGAACTACTTTTTATACGCTGTTAATATATCAGAATGATTTCCAGGATAGATTTAGTGATTTGCAGAATAATTTTTTTTCTCCCTTGGTCACACTTATGGATCAGTCCAATTATATACTCTTGAAGCCTAGGCTATTTAAAGAAAATAGGCTTATTTATTTGGAATATAAAATTAAAGGATAAAGATAGAAACTGCAACTATAACCTCATATCTCCTTATTTTACCTCTGGCCTCAGAGTAGAAGACTTTCAAGGTCTGTACATTCCTTGCTTTAGGATAGGTGTGACACTGGAAAATATCAGTAGTTCTTATTTGACTGTGATGTAGTGGTCTTTATCCTCCCAGAGAGGTGGGGTTGGGGTAAAGTCCACTATTCCTCTACCGTCTTGTAAAATGTGTACTTCTCTGCAACTTGGGAAATTCAGCTTGTTTTCTACCTTCTTCTTTTCATTTATCAGCCTCTTTTTATTCTGTGTTTGTTTTTTCATGAATTTGCCTTCTCTCTTCTTTTTACACTCAGTCCTGTCAATGTACATGACCTATTTAAAATCCTGGCCTCTTAGTTCCTTGAATCCTCATCTCCAAATATCTAGTGTTCTTCTTTACTCTTCACTTCCACTTCTATTCCCATTCCGGGCCTTTCATTAACCAAATTGCCGTATTATAAAAGAAATCATTAATTCAGGCAACTTATTTTTAAACTAAAAATTTTTATCTTTTCCATTATTACTTTAAATATTGCTCTGGCCATACTTGAACTTCACCAAGACCTCCAGATCATTTATTCCTTTACCTTAGAGAATTTTTGCTAATCTTTCTGTTTTAGCTTAGAGACTATACACTTCATTACAAGTAAATTTCTTAACTTCCCAATCTCTGTTATACTGTATTTTCCTTTTTTCATTGCACTGGTCTAACAAAACTTAACCTTGTGTAAATATAATTATTCACTTTCTCTAGGCCTATAGCTTAGCTGTAAAACATTAGTGAAAAAAAATGACACAATAGGTCAGGCAGAAGTACTACTTTAAATACTGCCTGGAAATTCTATTGCATGTCTCAAATGATTTTCACCATATGGAGAGAATCACTATCTCAGACCCACTGCCTCTGTCCCATTTTCATCTTCACTTTTATCCAGTCGCTTGGAGCGCAGACCATTGGTTGGAACTCCTTAATTTCTTGCTAGCAACCGAAGTATTGATGTCTGTACTCATTTTCTTTTCCTTTTCACCTGTTAAAACAGAGATATTGTTTCTCCTCAGACATAAGACTAATTCTTTCACTTCTGAGTCCCATATCCTCTGGACTGCTCAAGAACTTTGATGAGTCATTCTCTTTTGTCTCTTTCAGTTTCAGAATATGCTTATCAAGCTTTCATTTGATGCCAAATTCCCTTCTAGTTACATGCTTATTTCTCTGCTTTCATTAAAGAATTTTTTAAAGTTATTTTGTATGCAAATTAATAATATTAGAGAAATAGTAATTATATTATTGTCAGAGAATAAAGGCAAAAAAGATTTATAAGTGAGTGGAGAGAAAAACACTGCAGTCTTTTTCCCGGTGTTATCCAACTGATAAACTGGCACCTAGTGAAGAGGTTAATCTGTGCATTCTTTCATTATAAGAGCCAACTAGGGGTATCAAGTAAAACAATTTGAGTTGTTTATGGATTTTTTTTTTTTAAATAAAACCTCGAGTTTAGCTGTGGAGCATCTATTACAGATTCAATGTATTTGTATATTAATTTACTGTATACTGTGTTCTTTCTTCCCAAACATTTCTCAACTTACCTAGACTGGATTCTGTCTCCATAACAAAAAACATTCTCTCCATATGGTTCCCAGTATTTTGTATGCTGTTAAACTCAACAGACATTTTTCTTTACCTCTGCCATAGTTAATATTATTGATTACTTCCTCATTTCTGAAACACTATTCCTTTGGTTCTGTGAATCATACTCTTCTAGCTCTTTTACCTCTTTGTCTCTGTTTTTAGAATTACTTCCTTTAATCAAGCACTAATTGTTGGAGTGCCTCAAGATTTTATCCTATGCCTTTCTTTTTCTTTCTTTACTCTAAGCTTTCTCTCTAGGCAATCTCATCCAGTTTTTCCATTCAAGTATTACTTTTGTTCTGGTAATTTAGAAACATATACCTCTGCTTAAAATGGTCCTCTGAACTTCAGGCTTGTATACAATTACCTGCTAGATTATTCCATTTCAAACCTAATGGGCCAGCAACAAGAATTTTTTACTCCTAAACTCATATCTGTCTAGTGTTCCCTATCTCTGAATGGTAGAACTGTTTATCAAATTGGGTAAACCAGTAATGTGGAAATCATCCTTGAAAACTTACTTCCATCTGTTCCTAATATTTAACCCATCCATGAGTTCTTTTGATTTTGCTTCCTAAGTAGCTGTCAAATGTGTTCATTTTTATGTGTCCACTTTTTTCTGTGTCTGTTGTTTACTACTGTCAACTTACCATCATATCCAGTATGACTGAAATCCCAATTTATGAATTTCTAATCCTCAGGAGGAATCCTTACTACACAACTGTACTTCTGATACGGAACTCTGAGTTTTTCAATGTTTAAACCCATAATTGCTTCTCTTGAATATTTTCTTCATTTGGTGCACGAGAGACATTGCCTAAGTGTTTGTATTATCTTCTGCCTTTCAAGGAGTGTTTCTTAAAGTGTAGTTGATGGAACATGATTAAATGTTACCCAATATATCTGTTATAAATGCACATTACTGAGTTAGAATTTGTATGTTTGTGTGTGTGTGTGGGGGGGGGGGTTAGGAATCTGCTGCTTTAACAGGCTCCCCTAGGATTTTTATGCATATTAACATTTGAGAATTTTTGAATAAGCTTCTTTTTACTGCTGACAGATTTTGTCAGTACATGTTGATAAAGTTAATGCCTGTGGTCATGTTGCATTAACAGAGATACATTTTGAAGCCATCAGAGTATATGGTGAGTTTTCACTAGAGAAATGTAGGATGAGCCTGTAGCCTGTACTCTTCAGAGTTGTCCTGCTGAAACCTGTGCTGCACAGGTCTCTTTGATGAAATCTTTTAGCTGATAATTTCACTTCTGTTCCATACTGTACCTTCGTCTCTTCTGTGCATGTGTTGTTACTGGACTCGTTGAAGTTTCTATATGTTAAAATAATAAGCAGAAGATTAGATTTTAATTTTTACCTGTAAAAGCCTTCACTGAGCTATTGATAGGTAATTGCTCCTATATTTGTAAAATATTATATAGGTATTTGACTATAGCTATAGACCGGAGTAATGCTATAAAAATTACTTAGATTTGATAAAGGAAATAATGAAATGTCTTTGAGATATGGGAGAAAAATGGGTATTTTTAAAGTAACTGGTAAGTTTTATTGTTTTAGATAAGTAAAGATCAAACTGTTTTAGAAGAAGAGCTTCCAGAACCTGAGAAAACAGTCACTTTAAGTATTGCACAAGTAGTAAAACTTGTGCACAAACTTGAAGAACTGAGAAATCGCCTTAAACAGGAGTCTCGCTGCTCCTTTAAAGCCTTGTCTAAACCCATGTAAGTAAAAATATAAGAACTAATTGAATTAAAAACAATAAGAGGGGGTATATAATTAGCACTGAATATAAGATAATGAGTCAGCTATTGTGGCAATACATAGTGCTTGTAAATTGAATCAGGTCCAATCAGCTTGTTTCTATTTGAAATTTTTAATAGTCTGAGAGGGCACTGTGCAATACAGTAGTCACTAGCTGCATATAGTTATTCAAATTCAATTCAATTTAAAAAGTGACTGTCTTAGTCACACTAATTACATTTCAGGTACTTAGTAGTAACGTGATTGTTATTAGAAAGTTATATTGAATATTGCTGGCTTTGAATTATCTGGTGTATGAATGTTTCTCTCAGTTTGATTAGGTAATTCCCACTAACGAATAGGAAATAAAGTTCAATTAAATATTTCATTGTTAATGAACATCTTCATTAGAAATTGTACTAACAACTCATCTTTAAAATAAAATAAAAATAAAAAAGAAATTGTGCTACCAACTTATACAAGTAAACATTTTACAGTTATGAGTAATCAATCATGTTTTTACATTAAATATACACAAAATTCTTTTATTTTGTAGTGTTAAAATAGAAAGCACATACCCACAATTGGGAGAGACTATTATATATCATGCGGTTACTTTATTGATAATATCTGTCAGTGAATTAAAATAATGAAGAGAGTGGTACTTGAGTTGGCTCCCATGGGAGTTGTATAACTAGATCCTTGGTTCTGAGGTTCAGGTATATTCATTTGAGCTGTTTATTATGTGGCATGAAATTAGTTTCAGACCATATATTAATATTAATGCTTGACATTTAAGTGTCTGCTGTCTGCTAGGTATTTTTCTCGTAACTATGTATATAATCTCCTTTGATCTTTATAACTACCTATTAGAAAGGTACTATTATACCCCAATTTTAATATGAAAAAACTAAAGTTCAGAGAAGTTAAATAATGAGCCTGAGGTCATATAATTAGTAAATGGGCGAAACAGGTTTTGGGCCAGGTAGTCTCATTCAAGAATTGTGATGTTCACCATTATACCATTGATAATAACACATTAGAAATAATAAAGCTCACATTTCTACCCAATTTATTTTTGCTATTTTTATTGTTCATGTTGTTAGTATACCTAATTATATCTGTGGAATACATAGAATTTATGGAATTACGTACTTTAATTTTTATACTTATTTGCTTGTCACTAGTTGCTTGCCTTACTGTCAGTGATTAAAGGTTAAATAATATGCTGTTTTTTATTTTACACACTTCATATGTTTAACTATACATTCCAGTTAAGTGTAATTTGAACGCTTATTCTTTGATATGTTAAAACATGTTTTATTTATTAAAACTTAACAGGGATAAAGAACAGCCACCAAAAAGAGTGAAAAGTTTTGAAATTGTAGAGCAGAAAATTGAAGGTAATAATATTTTATGTGTTTGGCCTTTATAAGGTTTCCTAAGTGTATTAACATTTTGAGATTTATAGTATTAAAAATTGCAATTATAAAGTTATACAGGCTAGGTGCAGTGGCACATGCTTGAATCTCAGCACCTCGGGAAGCTGAGACTGGAGGATTGCTTGAGGCCAGTAGTTCAAGATCAGCTGGGTGAAAAAGCCAAGTCATAGAGGGCTTGGATACTGGACTTTTTTTTCAAATATAATAGGGAATCATTAAAGATATTTTTTTGGAGAGGAGTGACATTGTTAGATTTACTTTTAGAGAGATTATTTTGGTCATATTATAGAGGCTAGATTTGGAGACTGGAAGTAGGAAAGGGAAGTTATACCTTAGATGTGTGGTAAGTACCTTTTTTAGAGTACTGGTAAAAGAGAAGAAAAGGGACAGGTTTGATAAATATTTACTTGATAGAATTGGTAAAACTTGATGATTGAATATGAAAGGAAGGGAGATTAGATGATAAGGGTACCATCAACTAATATGAGAAAATATAAGAGAAAAAACAAATTTTGATGAGAAAATGAGTTCATAATTAGCTGTCACATACATTCTTTCATTTGTTGCCTGGTTGGGAGGATCTGTGGTATTAGCAGCTACTATTTTTTCATAGAGGTTTCTTTCTCTTGAATGAATCACTAAAATAAAAACTATAAAATTTAAACTCCATTTTGTATATCTAGTTGCTATTTGAAATTCATAATGGCAAATATACTTTTCATTATTTCAGAATTCATAAAAACCCATTTAACCGATGGATTTATGGATGTTTCTGTAACAGGACCACGTAAGTTTCCACTCATTTAAGCATTATTGTGTTAATAAACTCTGTTATTATATATATTATAATAACTATTAGGATCACAACACAGATTCCTGGAGTTTGGAGCCCAAAATTGAGCTGGTTGTCAAGCAAGTATTGAAATTCCTAGTTAAGGCTTCATGTTACTAAAACTAGATTCATTTTCCAGGAGTGTCATGCTAGTACAGGAATGGAGGATTTTCAGTTGTGATTAAAGTTTCCTACTGAAATGTTGGCAGGCCTGTGAGGTGAAGCAGCGATAAAATTTAAATTGTTAATAGATTTTGTTACTTGAAGTTATATACACTAATGCTTTGACTGTAGCTGAGTACTTGTTAGTTCATGAATATAAAGAACTGCTAGAATACGTGTCAAATTTTTGATTACTTGTCAATAAAACGGAGAAATTGCCTTGCTCATGTCTTAGTACTGGAGAGAATTTTGAAACAATAGTGTAAGGTTTGCTATTGAATACAGTTTAGAAGTGGAAAATAAGATTTGGTTGGAACAAGTTGCTGGGAATTCTGCCCTCTTTCAGCCTCAGTTTTTTTTTTTTTTTTTTTTTTTTTACCAATATCATAATTTTATTACGATCAAATAAGATAAAGTATAGCTTCATTATACGGATAAATATAATTATTACTTTCTACCCAACTTTATATTCTTTTAAGTAAATAAAAATTAAAAAACCCATTAGTGTACTTTCATTGTAAAAGACATAAAAATGCAGAAAAATGGAAAGTTGTTTTTTTTTTTTTTAATGTATCACATTTTCTTTATTCACTTTTGATGGGCAGCACAATTGGTTCCATGTTTTTGCTATTGTGAATAATGCTGCCATAAACATGCACATGCAGTTATCTTTTTTATAGAATGATTTGAATTCCTCTGGGTATATACCCAGAAGGGAGATTTCTGGGTCATATGGAAGGTTGGTTTTCAGATTTTTTAGAAATCACCACACTGTTTTGCCACAGAGGTTGTATTAGTTTACATTCTAATCAACAGTGTAGAAGTGTTCCCTTTTCCCCACATCCTCTCCAACATCTCTTGTTTATATCACCAGGCAACAATATACTGCCTTCAAGAGACCCATCTCACTAGAAAGGACATACACAGACTCAAAGTAAGAGGATGGGAAACAAATTTTCAGGCGAATGGAG